>NC_065450.1:104356690-104656690 GCF_917563875.1 Diabrotica virgifera virgifera | reverse complement strand
CCGTATGCGCGCCAATGATAAATAAAATATTTTTAGTTGTAAGTCAAAAAATGCGCAATAACTACTGCTTAAAACTTACCAAATTTCATTGTCATAGCTCAACCGGTGTTAGAGTAATAATTAAATTGACAGCTTGAAAAAATTTCAACACCCCGTATCTCGGAAACGAAGCATTTGCGGACATATGTTTATCGAGCAAATGGTACTTAGTTTTTTATGTAGAATTGCCCCGTACAGTTTGTCATACGTATTTAGAAACACCCTGTATATTATAATGTAAGCTTCCTAAATAAAAAAAAATATTTCCAACATAATATAGTTAAACATTTTTAAAACAAAATCTTTATAAAAAATAAAAATATACTGCTCCCAAAGGAACAAGATAAATTCAAGAAATATAGAAAAAAATGTCTGCCAAAGTATGATAAATCCACTTCAAAATTGTACATTGCAGTGGCGGCCGGTGAGGTAGTGCCACGGAGCCATGGCACTACCTTATTTTTATGCAGAAACATATTTTTTTTATCTTTAAACCGTTTTAATGCCCGTTCATTTTTTGTGCGTATTTCTTTTCTCTTTATAAATTATATAAAATCTGGCAACTGTGTAGTGTAGTTCAACTTTCGCCACTCACAGCGGACGGGATGATCCACGATGATCGCATCGTGCCAGTGCCAAAAGCTTAGATGACTCAGCTGAAAAGAGAAATATTTTACGGGCATTTTACGTAAGTGGCAGAGATAGAGCTATATTGCACTTTTAATACACGTATAAATGAGACTATTCGTGCCTGGCTCGACAAGGAAGATCTAATATTTTTCACTATGATCATAGCGTTATCATAGTGAATAGTGGATCGTAACTAGATGCAAAAGATTCTCGTACAGGGTAGTAGGTACATTATATTTTCGAGTTTCTTTACGCGCTTGCTCGCTCGTTTTTGTATTTATAATTATTAAATTTTTAATGATTAAACTTTTTATTATAAAATATTATATTTTTAAGTAATTTAAAATTTTTTAATTATTAATAAAACCCGAATTAAATTCAGCTTATCGTGATAGTCTAATTAAACACAATGAACAAGAAGTGGATAAAGAATCGATATGTTTTGAATCAAATTAAAAATTATATCTATATGGTTTTGTGGAGCTTTAGAGTTAGTTTTGAGAAATCACGACGAAAAAGAAAATTCAGAAAATAGAATCATCTTTATGGAACTGTTCAGTGTTAGCCGAATTAGACAACGAGTTAGGTTCATATTCAAAGTTCCAAATCTTTAAAAGCACATACCTCAAAACAGCACAAAATGAACTCCTTCAGTGCATCGTAGATGAAACGACAGACGTCGCGTCGCTGGTTAGTCTGGGCTGATTATCGGAGAATAGGCCATTTTTGGGAAAAGTTATTTACCAGCAATTGTATTGCTGGAATCGAAGCTTATAATTATATATATTAATAATATAGATATGCAAAGTCCGCAGATAGTGTGCTACTTTTTTTATTAACAAAATGGCGCCCCCAAATCGTGTTTTTTGCAATGTTTGCTCCATAACTCCAAACATTTTAACTTTACACCAAAAACACCCTAATAAAAATTCACCGAAATTAAATCCTGCATAAAGACAGGTTTTTCCCGATCTGCTCCGATGAATATATTCCTCGGAAAATGCGGGTTTTCCCAACAAAATCTTTAAATTTCAGATAAAGTTTTAGATAAGTAATTATCTACCAATAATTAAATACCTCGGTGACATAAAAGCTTTCTTGGTTTAGATTATAGTTCCAGAAGCCGGTGAAAATTAAACGAATATTTTAGCAACAATTCAATTGTTAATTAATAATTTACGGCCGCAATAATAACCAAAATAATTATGATACACTGATCAAACTTTGAAATCTTATAAAGATGAGATCCCTATTTAATATTTTGTGGACAAAATATAAATTTTTAATTTTTTCGAATAATCTTTAAATGTTTAAAAAAATAGTTATAAACAAATTAACTTTTCTCAGAAAGTTTTTATTATATTCTAATTTTAAAAATAACTAAAATGCGTATTTTAAAGATCTTTAAAACTTTTTTCCAACCAATTACAAAAAAGTTATGAAACAGCAAAGTAAGTATTTTTTTTAATTCTTTCAAAGCGTAAAAGTGAGTATAAAGTACAAGCTAATTACTTACAAAATATATCGATTATTAGTTTAATGGTTATATTTTAATTAAAGATTATAAATATTTTTTTTTGTAATTTACACGCGCGAAAATAGACTAATACAGTACCGTAGCTATGTATTATGTATTATACCCCTCCACATACACAACTCGCGCGAGTTTAAAGCGTGTCAGTCGCTTCGAGTGAACATCTCCGGCTCTGTATCAAGCCTACTTTCGCGCTAAAAATGATAAAAAAAACATTTTTAATCTTTGATTAAAATATAACCATTGAACTAATGTTTGATATTTTTTGAGAGTAATTAGTTTGTATCATAAACTGACTTTTAAGCTTTGAAACAATTAAAACAAAATGTAAACAACGGAGTAATCCTATGTTTATTTTCTGTTTCATAATTTTTGTGCAAATGGATGGATCCAAGACCTTTGAAATACGCATTTTAAGTATTTTTTAAAATTATAATATAAAAACAATTTCTGAGAAATGTTAATTTGTTTATATATATATATATATATATATATATATATATATATATATATATATATATATATATATATATGTTCGGAAAGGTTTCCGCGGTTAATACAATGAAACTTAAAGCTAAAATCAATATCAACAAAAGAATTAATATTAAAATTAAACTCACCAGGCTTCCGGGTTGAACCGCGTCGTTGGTTTCTAGGCCGAGCTTTCGACGTCCTCTCTGACGTCATCTTCAGGGCTTCCGGGGTCTCAGTCTCCTGAGGCTCCAGACACTACACTCACTACTCACTACTTCACTACTCACTACAAATACAATTCCCACCGTCAAAAATCTTCGCGCCTCTCCAAATCGTCTTCGCGCTAATTCCCACTCCGCCACGTCATCGACAGCCACGTCAGTCACACCAGTCCACGGTATAAATGACCGCCCCAGCGTCAGCAACAACAGTATTGCAGTGAGTAGTGAAGTAGTGAGTAGTGAGTGTAGTGTCTGGAGCCTCAGGAGACTGAGACCCCGGAAGCCCTGAAGATGACGTCAGAGAGGACGTCGAAAGCTCGGCCTAGAAACCAACGACGCGGTTCAACCCGGAAGCCTGGTGAGTTTAATTTTAATATTAATTCTTTTGTTGATATTGATTTTAGCTTTAAGTTTCATATATATATATATATATATATATATATATATATAGTTCAGCTCAACAGGCCTTAGGGGCCCAAGGCTTCAATTGTTTTCTTCCATTTCTTTCTGTCTTGTGCTAGGTTTTTCCAATCTTGTACCCTCAGCGACTTCAGATCTTCTTTTGCAGACTCCAACCATCTTCTTCGGGGGCGTCCTCTTTTTCTTTTTGTACCAGCCTCCGTGTTTATTAGTTGATTTATAATTTGTTTATAACTATTTTTTTAAACATTTAAAGATTATGCAAAAAAATGAAAAATTTATATTTTGTCGACAAAATATTAAATAGACATCACATCTTTATAATCTTTCTAAGTTTAATCAATGTCTCATGATTATTTTGGTTGTTATTGCGACTGTAAATTGTTAATTAACAATTGAATTGTTGCTAAAATATTCGTTTAATTTTCACCGGCTTCTGCAGTTATAATCTATACCAAGAAAGCTTAATCTATACCAAGAAAGCTTTTATTTCATTAAGTTATTTAATTATTTATAAATAATTACTTGCCCAAAAAATTTATTTGAAAATTCGAGATTTTGTTGGGAAAACCCACATTTTTCGAGGAAAATTTTCGTCGGAGCAAATCGGGAAAAACATGCCCCTATGTAGAATTAAATTGGGGTGAATTTTTATTTAAGTCTTTTTGGTGTAAAGTTGAAATAATAGTTTGGTGTAATAATTGAAAAAAACACGATTTGGGGGCGCCATTTTGTTAATAAAAAAAGTAGCACAGTATCTGCGAACTTTGCGTACCTATATTAATAATATATAGGATAATAATATTCGATTCCAGCAATAAAATTGCTGATAAATAACCTTTCTTTGTACTTTACTAATAAGACCAGCGTATTATAACTATTTTTTTTTTCAAAATTTAAAGATTATGCAAAAAAATGAAAAATTTATATTTTGTCGATAAAATATTAAATAAGCATCTCATATTTATATTCTTTATTAGTCCAGAAAGCCACTGCGTATTCGCTAGGAAAAATATTCCAATTCGGATTCTTTGCACAATCTTACTCCAAAAGAACTCCTTTTAACAAATTTGCATGTTGCCAGGACCAAAAAGTGGTCAAAAATTTTTTAAACGTTTTTTTTTTTGTTTTTTTCCTAAAAATTTTTTTTTTGCACGGAAAAAAGTTTTTTTAAGTTTTTTGGATCATTCCAAAGAGAAAAGGTCTTTAGTGACTTTTCTCTAAAAATGATAGTTTTTGACATATAAGCGATTAAAAATTGAAAAATTGAGAAATCGGCCATTTTTAACCCTCAAAAACTATGTGAAAAGCTGAAAATTTGAATGTTGCCAAGATAGGTAGATATTCTTTAAACATCGATTGATGAAATCCCGAAGAGTTTTTTGCAATACAATATTTAAAACTCCTTTGTTTTTTAATTGCTAATCAAGCATGCACGACACTATTTTCCACCGACAGTATGGTGCAAATGAAAGGAATAAATTCGTTATTTCGTAATCCGGCGACTTTAAGGAAAAATCCCGAAACAAGTCGATTTTTATTTTTAAGTTATGATATTGTGGCATATATGGTATACTAGTGACGTCATCCATCTGGACGTGATGACGTAATCGATGATTTTTTTAAATGAGAATAGGTGTCGTGTGCAAGCTCATTTGAAAGGTTCTTTAATTTTCTATTCAGTAATATAAACATTTACATAATTATTTATACAGGGTGTCCAAAAAATTTTTATTAAATTAAATTATTTGACAAAAAAAGAAGTAGAAGGACACCCTGTATAAAAAATTATGTAAATGTTTACATTACTTGATAGAGAATTGAAGAACCTTTCAAACGAGCTACCACACGACCCCTATTCTCATTTTAAAAAATCATCGATTACGTCGTCACGCACAGACGGATGACGTCACTAGTATACCATATATGCCACAATATCATAACTTAAAAATAAAAATCGACCTGTTTCGGGATTTTTCCTTAAAGTCGCCGGTTTACGAAATAACGAATTTATTCCTTTCATTTGCACCATACTGTCGGTGGAAAATAGTGTCGCGCACGCTTGATTCGCAATTAAAAAACAAAGGAGTTTTGAATCTTGTATTGCAAAAAACTCTTCGGGATTTTATCAATCGATGTTTAAAGAATATCTACCTACCTTGGCAACATTCAAATTTTCAGTTTTTCACATAGTCTTTGAGGGTTAAAAATGGCCGATTTCGCAATTTTTCAATTTTTAATCGCTTATATGTCAAAAACTATCATTTTTAGAAAAAAGTCACTAAAGACCTTTTCTGTTTGGAATGATCCAAAAAACCTAAAAAAACTTTTTTCCATGCAATAAAAATATTTTTAGGAAAAAAACAAAAAAAAACGTTTAAAAAATTTTTGACCACCTTTTGGTCCTGGCAACATGGAAATTTGTTAAAAGGATTCCTTTTTGAGTAAGATTGTGCAAAAAATCCGAATTAGAATATTTTTCCTAGCGGATGCGCAGTGGCTTTCTGGACTATATAAGTTTGATCAATGTATCATGATTATTTTGGTTATTATTGCGATCGTAAATTTTTAATTAACAATTGAATTGTTGCTAAAATATTCGTTTAATTTTCACCGGCTTCTGTAATTACAATCTATACCATAAAAGCTTTGATGTCACTAAGTTATTTAATTATTGATTAATAATTACTTACCTAAAACTTTATTTCAAAATTAGAGATTGTGTTGGGAAAACCCGCATTTTCCGAGGAAACTTTTCGTCGGAGCAAATCGGGAGAAGCATATCTCTATGCAAAATTTAATTTCGGTGAATTTTTATTTGAGTGTTTTTGTTGTAAAGTTAAAATCTTCGGAGTTATAGAGCAATAATTGAAAAAAATACGATTTGTCGGCGCCATTTTGTTTATAAAAAAAAAGTAGCACACTATCTGCGGACTTTGCATACCTATATTATTAATATATAGGATCTTATAATTCGATTCCAGCAATAAAATTGCTGGTAAATAACTTTTCCATGAATTTTGCTAATTAGCCCAGAGTAGGTGAATTTCAGTTGGTTATAGTTTTCCGATATTTGTGTAAAGGGCGATAAGTTGAGGGAATTTGGATTTTACTTGTTGGACGGACATGTCAAATCAATCACTGAATGCATTTTAAATGTTTAAATTTCTTGACACACCAGAAATGGTATATACCTACATAGTGTAAAAGTATCCGTACCTATTTTTTTAAATTTCTATTTTATACCCTTTTTGACAATATCGTGAATCCGTCACTAAAAATTTAGGCAGCTGCCCGAATTCTGGCACTACCTACTTAAAGTGATACGAGCCGCTACTGGTACATTGACACAACTGACAAGGGTACATATCTGCTTTAGGCAAACGTTGATTTGGTCATGTGGACATATCCAGATTTAGACATGGAGGGTAAATTACATTTCATAGTACACTGGACATATCTACTTTGGGCAGATGGATCATATAAATCACACACTATCAACTGGCATAAAAAAAGTCCAAATCACAAAAAGTGGACATATCAGCTTTTGGCAAACGGCCACAGAACTGAAGATTACAATAAGGCAAAAGGAGGCGTTGACAATGGAGATAAACTTATTGGAGAATACTCTGGCGATTGAGATGGCCAATGCGATTTTTTTTATATAGTAGACGTTGAGACGTTGAATTCTTTATAATTATTTTAAACCACAAAGACTAACAATGGAACATAAATCGTAGCGACAAACGTAAACTTTACCTTTTGCAACTAGGAGACAAATTGACAAAACCCAATATGCAAAATCGATTATCTAGTACTAATGAGCTTCACAAATATGTCAAAAATGCGATAGAAGCATTTGGAAAGACATTTAGAAGGCAATTTTACCCAAGAATTGCCAGAAAATCTAGACAATGTAAATTATCGTAAAGACATAGATCTTTGCCCAAGAAATATCGATAGAAAAGTCAACACCCGCTGCAACGATTGCAAAAAATTTGTTTGTAATCAACACAAAGAGAAAAGAATAGTTGTAAAATATATAATCCACAAATAAAATAAATAATAACAAAACTTTAAGACACACATTTATCTTTAGTGAAATATTCAGTTTTTCATGTAAACTATTTTTTCTAATAAAATAAAAACTTTCAACATTGAATTTTGCACGATATGTTATTTAGGAACTAAAGTAACAAAAAAAATATAAAAACAAAAAAAGTTCATAAATAAATTAGGGACCCCGCTTGGTTAACAACGTCGCAAAAAAAGCTTGGTGCTCTGAGGGTTCAATTAAAAACATAGCAGAAAGAAGAATTATTCACTTAGTTACAATTAGCAGTGGCGGCTCGTGATTTTTACAATAGGGGAGGCTATACCTAACTGTAAAATATCTAGACAAATTTGCACTAGCAAAAAAATGCGCCAAAAAATGTAATTTAAGGCCCCATTTTTTGACCATTTTTTATTTACATTTCATAATATCATCCTAATTCATAATTTCATGATATCATCATTTTAAAAATAGTTAGTCTAATAGTAAAAGTTTAATACCAAAGTTTGTGTCGTTTATTTGTTAAGAGGATCGGTACGTATTTTCTGCTGCAATGCTATTCAAATGGGGATTAATTTTTTTCGAATCCTGAGAAAACTAATAGGTATTTTTGAAAAATTTAAACGCAGAATGAAAGATCACGTTATTAGCGAGGGCCGAAAGTCCCTGAGAACTTCTATAATGTTTATTTTAATAAGTTACAGGGGTGAAAAACTAAGAGAAAATTTAGTGTGATTTTTAATTTCAAATATATCATTCAAAATAAACTTTTTATTTATTCTAAGGGACTTTCGGCCCTCGGTAATAATTTAGTCTTTCATTCTGCGTTTAAATTTTTCAAAAATATTTATTGGTTTTTTCAGGATTCGAAAAAAATAAACACAATGCCGTGGTGATATTTTCCAAATCTATCTTTGTCTTACAACGCACTCAGCCGAATATAATATTGTCAGCATATATTGTCAGTCAGACACTGACAATCAGTGACAATTTTAAATATTTGACATTGCATCGGGAAAATGTTGAGTTATTGATTAAATATTATTGAAATATAGTGTATTTGATAAATAATTGATTTAAAACGTGAACTTAAAAAAAAGTTATTTATTGTGTGTTATTTGTGGAAGATCCAAGCAGAGAATACATCAGGATAATATATTCTGTGATCCAAGTATTTTGTTGTTAAAGATGTTCAAAATTGTAAGCGTTCCATAACAATATATTATTAAAAAAATCACTTGTAACACTTTTCCTCTTTTCTCGATTGAGTATTAGTCTTTGTTGTACAAATAAATTATTACAATCACTGAATACATAGTTAGTGAAAAAATTATCACATTTATTAACTGAATTAATAATTTCCAATTATAAAAATAACAGTTATCCAAGAACATTCAAAACCCATCTCTTTAAATTAATGATGACATTTTCAAGTAGAATGACATTCTAGTAATGTTTACATATCCATACCAGTGTGAATTTTACTACACGTAATTTGCCGTGTAAAGACAGAAAAAGTAGGGATACACGTAAAATATTTGCGAATTATGTACCCATAGCCTTAACAATTCCATCTATTTGTAAATAGATACCTATGCATATCAAAATAAATACAGATTTGAAGTTTTGCAGTCCATACATAATGAAGCTTCAAATTTTTTAAGATACTCAACTGAATTTTTTTAATTCTAAACGCGGCCTTGCGAATTCAAAAACACGATAAATTACCGATATTTTGCTTTGAGTTAGAGATATCGGAAAAAGTTATTTGAGCAAGTTGTTCCAAATATTATTATAACCCCACATACCAAATTTCATAACAAAATTCGCACTTTTAGATTTTTCATTATTTTTAGTCAGGGCCCTAAAATTCGTTGTCCCGAGACGCACCCAACCACCCAACGGAGCTGAGAAGCTACACTGCCTCCCTTGGTATATCTCCGAGCAGCGTGTGATGGCGCCGTAGTTGCCACTGTTAGGAGACCGCGTCTCCTTAAACGCCTGCTGCGCTGCACGGAGCATTAGCAAGGGAGAAATCTGGGCTTCTCGGCTCCGTTCGTGCATCTCGGGATAACCCAGGGTCCTGCCTACAATAATATGTAATAAAACTGAGACGCGATCATGCGTTCTAATGCTAATGCTCCGTACGTATGGATAATTAGTGATAATATGGAATTTACACGTTGTATAATAGTGAGAGTAATTGTTGTTTTCGCGATTCATGATAAACAAAACAGTATAGAGTGTGTAAAAAATTTATGGGGAGACTGAGCCTCCCTTGCCTCCTCTGACGAGCCGCCACTGACAATTAGTCACAATTATTCATATTAGTTAAAAGACAAATATAACAAGGATATTCTCGACAATTTTATTTCTGTGAGTACTATTTCGCCTACCCCTATATACATAACACAGAGGACTGTCACGTGTAGGAAACTGCGCCCGGGAAGTAGGCGGAGACCCTCATTGATTTTAAGGAAGAGCTACACAGCGTCAACAGAGCATTTACCACCAATTTCACGGCTCCTTGAATTTCCTCTATATCTGGTGATGATTTGTTAGTGTTGTGGATGATGCATTCCCGATGCAGTTTGTCATGGTTACATCAATTAATTTATTATTTATGTCAAACGATTTTATCGGGTCTCAGGGGTTCAATAATTCTCACAGTTTATTTACTATTTAAATGATTACAATATAACGTCACTCTCATATGATTAAGGTAATTTTATTGTAGGCGATCAAGTAATCATAGCAGATAGTCTAGGCGCCAAATAGAGGTCATCGTGTTATTTTCTCTGATGGACAAACAGTTTGTCACAAACTCAACGGTTTCTTATGGATTTTTGGATGCTGATTACGAATTTCGAGGGTGGATTTCGATCCGAGTGGTAAAAAAATTGCTATAAACAATTATAAACAATTTAATTGTTTATAACGCTCTGGCTCATAAACTAAAAGAGATATAAAAAATATTTCAAGTAAAATGTGTTCCTTAATAAAAAACGAAGAAAAAAACGTTTACCATATTTAAATCCAACAGTTAGAACTCAAGATATTGTAAAATTAGTGCACAATGGAAATTGCAAATTGCAAAATAAGTATTTTTCAAAGCTTTATCGATCGTAACTCGACTTCTACGCATGCAAATGAGCTTTTCAAGATATCATTTTAAAGGTTAATTAATAGGCTTCCAAACAAAGTTTCAAATTACCTTATCTTCATTTGTTTTAAAGTTATACTCGTTTGAAGTTTTAATTTTTTTAAAAAAATTTTACCTACATTAATTTGTTTATAAGGGTTTCAAGCAAATTTGAGCTATAAACATTTATACTTTAATTAACAATAATGATAGAAAAACTCAAAGGGAACATGTTGAGCTTACGAAAATGTTTGTAAGTTTATTTTTGGCCAAGATATAGATATTTTAATAGATAGCGCAATATCGGCTCACAGCGTTCACGCGCTAACTTCTCGATGCAAATTATTATAATTTCTATGTACATATATATACGTTATCTTCATTATTTTATCATATAATTTTTATAATTAAATCATCATACTGTACCTCGTATCACCTTTCATTCTGTTTAATTTGTCTTCTATTTTTTGTACTAAATGAGAAAAAAAAACATTAAAAGCTAATATTTCAGAAATATATCTAAAAGGTAAGTTGCTATTATTTATTAATACTATTTTTACAAACATTTTTTTTCATACATCTGCATCGATATATACAGGGAATCTCAGCTTTTTTACATCTGCATAAGTTCTTAGAGCAATGTTTACAGATACATGGTGGTACTAAATCTGATCTTAAAGGCATTAAAATTAAAACTTTTTGGGGCTTCAGAGTTTCGTTATTTATATGATATCCATATACAAGTGGATCAATTTCTTTTGCAGCATCTTCGAGGCACGTTCATTGTGTGTACACCACATAAAATGCTCGTTTTATATGCAATTGTATTGAGTTCGATGTTGGTGGCGTATCTTCAACAAGAGAAACACCTCCATGGTCCTATAAACAAAAACGTAAAAGCGAGTTATTCAGAACCTTTACCAAAAATTCTTCCGCTAGTTTAAGGTTATATCGGAATAGATACTCCGAGCAATCCATAAATGAATTTTGTGCTATTAATATATCGATATCTTTGCCAAAAATAAACCTACAAAATAAAGCCTACGAACACTCTTCTAAACTCAAAATATTATTAATGTTAATTTAGTAAAAGTATAGTAAAAAGTATAGTAAAGTATAAATGTTTATTGCACAAATTTATTAAAAACCCTTATAAACAAATTAATGTACAAATTTTTAAGAAAATTATAACTTCAAACGAGTATAACTTTAAAATAAAATGAAGATAATTTGACAGTAATTTGACAAACTTTGTTTGGAACCCTATTAATTAAGCTTTAAAATGAGACCTTGAAAAGCTCATTTGCTTCATTAAGCCGAGTTACGATCGATAAAGCGTCGAAAAATACTTACTTGACTGTGAGCCGATCTTGCGCCTTATAGCGCGCCAATAAAATATCGATATCTTGGCTAAAAATAAACTTACGAACATTTCCGTAGGCTCAAATTGTTCGTTTTGAGTTCTTCTATCATTGTTGTTAATTAAAATATAAACGTTTACAGCTCAACTTTGCTTGAAACCCTTATAAACAAATTAATGTACAATTTTTTTAAGAAAATTATAACTTCAAACGGGTATAACGTTGAAACAAATAAAGATAAAGTAATTTAACAAATCTTCTTTGGAAACCTATTCATTAACCTTTAAAATGAGACCTTCTAAGGATCATTTGCGTACGCAGAAGCCGAGTTACGATCGATAAAGCTTCGAAATATTTTACAACTTCGACGTATTTTGCAATTTGCAGTTTGCATTGTGCCACTAATTTTACAATCTCTTGAGTCCTAATTGTTGAATTTAAGTTCAGTAAACGTTTTTTTCTTTGTTTTTTATTAAGGAACAAATTTTATTTGAAACATTTTTTTTGTCTCTTTTAGTTTATGGGCCAGAGCGTTATAAACAATTAAATTGTTTATAATTGTATATAACAATCTTTTGACCACTCGGATCGAACTCTACCCTCGAAATTCGTAAGCAGCAGACAAAAATCCATAATAAATTGTTGAGTTTGTCCATCAGAATTGAAAAGGGCACTGTGGCCCCTCTGGCGCCTAGACTAAGAAGAGTCTATTTTAGAGAACTATTTTAGTTATTTAGTTATTATAATAACAACTCTAATTGGATACTGTAATGTTTATTTTATTTTAATTTGTTTAAAGTCATCTAATATTAACACTTAAAGCACATCTTAATTTTTATTTAATTTCTAAAAATATCAGTCTTACACTAACTCACATTGTACAATCAATACTCTAGGCCCTTTCGGATTTTTCTACTATTAATAAAACCTTTCCACCTTAAAATTTCGTAAATACTTTTTTTTGGTTTATTTTGACCTATTCACTAAAAATTTTCAACAGACATCATCATTCTCTTTGCCCTGTCCCTATGCAGGGTCGGCTTCCCCAATTGCATTTCTCCACACAATTCTATCTTGGGTCATATCAATATTAATTCCTTTTGCCAACATGTCCTGTCTAATCGTCTTCAACCAGGTCTTCTTTGGTCTTTCTCTCCTACCCATTCCAGGAATCTGCACTTCAGCAATTCTTCGTAGTGGGTGATTAGCGTCTCGACGTTGAACATGACCAAACCATCTTAACCTATGCTCTCTCACTTTGGCATCGATTGGTGCCACACCTGTATTTTCCCTAATATACTCACTTCTAATGTTATCATTTTCTGTCATGCCACTTATCCATCTAAGCATTCTCATTTCGGCCACATGCATTCGTTGTTTCTCTTTCTTTTTCACTCCTTAACATTCAGTTCCGTACATCATAGCCGGTCTTATGGCTGTTTTATAGAATTTCTCCTCCAGCTTCATTGGAATTTTTCTGTCACACAACACTCCACTAGCTTCCTTCCACTTCATCCATCCAGCCCTAATTATACTGCATGCATCTCCATCTATTTCTCCAGTACTCTGTAATACCGATCCTAGGTACTTAAAATTATTTCTTTTCACAATCCTTTCCCCATCCAAAGATACCATTTTATTTGTAGTAACTCCACTCAGAAGAACTTAGAAGACGCATTGAAATAGCAAGGTCTGGTTTCATGAACATGCGTAAAATGCTCTGTGACCCCAATGTATCAGTCACAATCACATTGAGAACACTAAAGTGTTATGTGTGGTCTCTATTACTATACGGCTGTGAGACCTGAACATTAAAACAGTATGACCATTCGAAATGTGGTTGTACCGCAGAATGCTGGACCAGCAGAACTACGAATGAAGAAGTACTGGAAATAATGAACACACGTCTTCATCTGGTTAATACTGTTAAAATTAGAAAGACGTCATGTAGTGAGGACGTCGTGTATATAGGACACATAATGCGCCATAGGGAATTTGAGCAGCTCCAGGTAATATTAGAAGGAAAAATATAAGGTAAAAGGGGTATAGGAAGAAATAAAAAAATCCTAGCTCCGAAAAATCAGAGATTGGACCCACACAACAGGGGATGACCTAATTCATCAAGCCCAGAACAGAGAGAAATTTGCCTTATTGATCGCCAACCTCAATAGAGAAGGCACTTAGGAGCAGGAGAAAGTCCATCTTTAAACGAACATTCCAAATAATCTGTTTTTGTTCTACTTTTCCTCCAAAGCTTGTCTCCACTGTTCCATTTTTGTTCTAAGTCTCTTTCACTATTTCCTATTGTACATCAGGGGGCGTTCAAGTATTACGTAACGCAATTTTTAAAGATTGTTGACCCCTCTCCTCTATGTAACGCACCGTAACGTTTTTCTGTACCCCTTCCCCCTAGCTAAACGTTACGTAACACCCAAGTGGCCATTTGAACCTATGTAAATGGAACAATTATGTTGCGAAAAGTACCGAAAAGTCGATAAAATAACTTTGTTACATAAATTTTAACGTTACATAAATAAATGTTACAATTTTTAATACCGCCGTAACGTTTTAAAAGACCCCCCTCCCCCAAGCTGCGTTACGTAATACTTGAACATCAGCACACATTAAGCACCAAGGAATGTTACTTTGTAGTTTCGCTGTTATCTGGTCCAAAACTAATGAGAATCATGAATCCTACTTTCACATGAAATTTATCAGTCTCTCCCACACTTCTTGTTTTAACACTAGTCGTTACTCCCTCATACACATCTCTCACAATCTTTACATATTTACCAGCGCCTCCTTTCTTATTGAGTGCATATATTTAATAGAAAATACCAACCTAGAACGCCAAAACAAGAGGCAATAATTGCTACTTTCTACTGGCTGCATACCGGCTGCATATCGGCCTCCGATATACGAAAGGGATATTCTCAGTCTTCGTCTTTTCTACAAGAATAAAAAACCGCTAAACACCGTAAAAATTAGTGGCGCATACAATATTCCAGCTACAAAAGAGCTGATATGAATATTACGTGGAGCGAAAATGTATGTTCATTTTGATGGAAAATAAAATTCTAGTTTTGTTTTGAAAGATTCTTTTCATAATATTTGCTAAATTTGAAGTAAAACAAATGAGCCTAAAAATGCAAACTGTATCAAAGTTACTCTTTTGTGGCCCGTTTTACTTCAAATTTAGCAAATATTATGGAAAAAATCTTTCAAAATAAAACCAGAATTTTATTTTTTATCAAAATGAAAATACATTTTCGCGCCACGTGATATTCATATCCGCTCTTTTGTAGCTGGAATATTGTATGCGCCAATCATTTTTACGGCGTTTAGCGGATTTTTATTCTCGTATCAGGAGTTTTTCAAAGTTTTTTATAAATTAAATGTATTAAGTTGAATGTAATGTTTCTCAAATGGTCGACTTTGTCCCATTCTCTCCCAAATGATCTAGTAGTTACGACACCAGATTTGTGATAAGACAATCCGAGTTCATATCCCAGCCATCCTAATAATTATGGCCGGGAAATGAATACTGACTGCCCGGTCAAACTTACCGTCGTAACCACTACAACAACAAAAACCATTTCGGCGATAATGGTTAAAAGGATTATACTTTTGGAGCTCGATAACTTCTGAACAGCTTAACCGATTTTGTACATTAAACATGATTTTGAAACGTATTGACAAAGAGTATCTGATGTATCCAAGGTCAGGTATGATAACTAAAGGTATTACAGGAGTTATTGAGCTTGAAAAACGGTTTTTCCCATAAGAAATAGATTTGGTCATACTTATGAAGCCTATAACTTAAAAATTCGAATTTTCCCATATATGTGGTATACACCGTTATACGCGTCTAGAGTCCTCCTACAAACGCTCAGTTATGGGCCCAATTCGTAGGTTGAAATTTTAAGTAATTGTCGAAAAACAAAAATTTTCAAAGTTTAACTTTTCAGTTTTTCGGCTATACTGAGCCGTGTGTAGGTATGATCTTGACCGCTTAGACACCATTTGAAAGCTTAACTCAATGCTATTGATTTGATGTATTAACGGTTTACCTGGCTCTCCTTGATCCTAAGATATATACGACCAAAAAATATGCCATTTTGTATGTGCCTAACCCTATAGCTGGCTTATGGGTAGTCAAAAGTCACAAACTACACCGGTTCTGAATCGGTCCTGACCCCCTCTTGAAAAACAGAAAAAAATATCAGATCGGTTTAACTTTTCCACACATGTACATACATACATACATTACATACTGTTATATAATTTTAAGGGAAAAATTTAGAAAATTAATTTATGTCAAAGACCACGAGATCATAGATTTTCATCGCCCTGTTGCCCTGTATATGGTCCAAAAATTGTAAATAGTATTAGTTAGTCAAAATCAGTGTTTTGTTGAAAGTGAAAATCGTTCAGTATTAATGATTATATGAACGGACTTATACAAATAATACGGTCGGATTAGAAAATACATGTATTCGCTTTGAAGTGAACAATAGGACGTTTATAAATGCTTCTTAGAAGGATAGACGGTAAACATAATTGTTGAGTTTTAGAATATCAGTTTTTTTATAGCATGTCGAAACACAATAGTAATTTTGGTATCTCCTGGAATTTGACAAAATGGAAAAGTTGTATACAAAATTAATTTGTTCTTAAGAAATGAAAGTACGGATGTAATGTGTAGGGAGGATGGTTTGTGATTGGCGAGAGAGCCGGTTGGAAGGAGAATAGAGTGTTTGAGTCTGAGTTTTAAAGGAAAAAAAAGTAGCACTGTGTAATGAACATCTGGAGAGAGCAGTCCACTTTTTGAAAAGTAAGAAGTCGGTGTAAAGTGGTGAAGTTGTCAGCCGTGTAAGCAGAATCGTGTTGAAACGAAATCGTTGATCGAGTTGAGAAGTTAAATCTCCTTGTGTCCGAAGAGATTCCTGTTTCTGTTTGGAACGAGTAGCCGGTTGGTATCAATTTGCACAAGATGTCGAGCAGAGAGAACACTGAGGAGAGATTTCGAGCGAGTGCTGTTGTTTGTTTGTGAAGCAGTTTGGACGAGAAGGATGAAGGATCGTTCGCAGCATCCTAGCAGCACGTCTTGGGAATCGAGGACTACACAATCCATGAGAAGAAGTAAAGAAGAGAAAAAAAGATTAGTCAGATTATTTGTGAAACGGAGAGAGTTGTTTTATATCACATACCATATTTGTTTATTTTTTATTGAACAGTTCTATAACATAATTTAGTCATTCATAAATTCAAAGAAGAAATAAGTAATAATCTATTCAAAAGATGAAAAGTAAATTTTGTTTTTTTATATATATAATAGTAAAAACAGTCCAACGAATTATTTAAACGAAAATTTTTTTAAAAAAGGAGATAGCAGAATTAAAGATTAATTTATTAGATAAGAAATAGTTGCAACAAAATTAAGTTTTAGCGTACATTTAAATCTTATATTTATGGTATATTGGATAAATAAATAATATTTATAGAATTTATATGACACTGAGTATATTTATTTTCCCTGTTTTGTCCTGGATGAACTAAGCATAAGCAACTAGAGATACTAGAAGCCACAAACCAAAGGTAATACATACATTAAAATAAATTAGCCCCGAGAATAAATTTTATTGGAAAGTTTTATTTAATTTTGGATTTGTTTTCCATAAGTAGTAATTAAAATAATTAATGAATTAATCAAAATAAGAATATGCTGATCAATCTCATAACAGAGAGAAAATACAGAGCGTAACAATACATATCCACAAACATTTTCCCCTTTTTAAATAAAAGCTCGGTAACTTTTGAATGGTAAAACCGATTTTCAAAATTAGACATGCGTTGGAAAGGTAATGATTAGTGCTATCAGAAGCCGCAAAGGTCGGACTTAAATTTTTTAAACTTTGGGAGTTTTGGGGAGAACAAAAAAACCGACTCTAAATGGGAAGGGCCGTAAAATTCACACCCTTGGACCAAAATGGAGAGTTGACATATGGATGGGCGAGTCTTTTCCTTAACTTTAAGATGGGATTTGGCCCAATTTTTAATTCAATCAGATTTAGAAAATCGAAAATTTCGTGTATATATAGTGTCGAATGTAGGGGTATTGTGCGCCACTGGCGAGAACTACCGTTCTCTGGTAATAAAGTCGAACTGATGACACAGAAATGCAGAAACCGGTCTACGAATGGTAGAAGAGACGAAGGTGTGAATATTACTTTGCGTATATTATTTACACATTATTTTCATACTTTTTTAAAGTAGAAAGTAGCAATTATTGCCCCATGTTATGGCATTCTAGGTATTTTGTATAACATACCAGGCGCCATCTAGTGCCCTTAAAGTAGAGGGACAGACAGGTTTCTTACTCATACGATTTTTGTAAATACATTACTTTTTATGCTTAGATAGAAACTTAAATTGTATCTACAGAGAGGTAACCTGATGATATTTTGGATGTTACCATAAGGTGTTTAAAACATTACAGTATATGTTACTAAGATTAATTGTGTCAGTTTTATTGTTGATGACATTCTTAGTTCGATTAATTGACACATCTCAAGAGAAACATGAGAAACACCCTATTTTGTAGTTGGTTAACGATTGTAAAATTTGTGTTGTGTTCGACAACAGCGCATGTGTCATTCCTTCTGTTGCAGTCACTTTTGTATTGAGTGATACGCTGTTTTAACCACTGACGAGTTGGTCCAATATAACATCCCTGGTACCCTAAACATTGTAATTGATATATTATATAGCGTTACCATTATACATCACTTGTGTCGAACTTTAATTTTAGAAAACATGGTTTTGAATTTAAGGTCGCTGTTTTTGCTAATTTTTATATTTGTATAGTCCTTAACCTTCCGATGACCAACCTTTTTTTGTTACACGGATGACCAACGGGGGTCAAAAATGACCCCCAGTCAAAAATGACAATTGACAAAAAAATTAAGTTGTTTTAAGAAATAAAACAATATATTCCTTCAATAAATGATAAATAAACATTATTAAAACATATTTTAATTACAACTGAACAAAAACAGGAATCATCATTCTGAACATAGAACTAAAGAAATTTTAAAATATACCTATAGGCTATTGATTATATTCAAAATAAGAGAGCTAAAAGGAACTACAACGTTAACGGGATTTTATTATCTCATATGGTCAATGAACCTCTAAATTTGAAAAAACCATGGAGTGCTACCATTTAGATGGGTGCGTTTTTGAGAAAGGGGTGAATTAGTCCCTAGGCACAGGGTGAATTAGGGTGAGTTATATTATGCACTTTTGTTACAAACAAGTCTACAGGAAAGTAGTTCCAGGTTATATTTACTATCAAAATATCACATTTTAAAGTCAAAAATATTTTTTTTTACAAAAATATACTCAAAAGAAAAGCAAGAAAAAAACACGAAAGAAAGCAATTTTGTTTTTTGCCCCATAACTTTTTTCCACAGGGATATCGGTATAGGCATTGCTTCAGCGAAAAATAACATTCATCCTTTCTCTTTGAAATGACCTTTAGCAAAAGTCTCTAGAATTTTCAGTTTCTGAAATATAATTTATCAAAGTTCGCCGCTCACATTTTGGGCCATTTTCCTCATTATTTCGCAAACATTGTTACGTAACTTGTTTCTACGCATTTCTAGGTATAATGGTACGTTTAGTAGAAAGAGAAGTCAATTAACTTTAAAATGGTCTATTGTTTAAGGTTGTACGGCTATTTTTAAGCAAGTTATGGTTTTTCAAGGTTTTATACTTTTAATGATTTTTGATATTGTTTATGATTATTTTTAAAATTTTTCATTCTGACTTTTTTCCTTGTACATTTAGGTATACACATTGTGAAACAAAAAAAGAAAGCATATTTTCTTTACTTTAAAATGGTGTATTACAAAAAAAAATTAAGGACTATTTTGATACAATAATCCGAAGAATATCCAAGAGTATCCGTAATTTGAGAAAAATTTTAAAAATTTTTATTTTTTCAATTAGAAAAGTATGATGCATATTGTAACATAATTCCAAATAACTTTTCTTAATAACACTTTTCGATATTGTGAAATATAAAGGTACTTTACTCTTGAGCGAAATTCATATTTTTTAACATAGGTACCTCATACACTATTGATAAAATGTTATACCTGATGATTGAATCTTAAGTATTAGACTATGCAGAGCATTATATAAAGAATAACTTTTTTTCATAAACTTAATAATAAAAAAGTTTTCCATATGGTTCCAACTTAGTGGGACCTATTGCATGTGTATATGTCACATTTTGAAAAAGCATATCTCGTTTAAAAATAGTCCTAGAATTTTTTACGATACACCATTTTAAAATAAATAAAATAAGCTTTCTTTTGTATTTAGCAATGTATATATCTAAATATACAATAAAAAAAATTATAATGAGAAATTTAAAAATAATCGTAAAATATATCAAAAATCATTAAAAGTATAAAATTTTGAAAAACCATATCTTGCTTAAAAATAGTCATACCTTCTACAATAGACCATTTTAAGGGTAATTGATTCCTATTAAATGTAACATTGCATATACCTAAAGCCTAAAGCTACGTAGAAAAAAGTTACAGAACAATTTTTGCGAAGTAACAAGGAAAATGTCCCAAAATCGCTGTGACTGGCGAACTTTCAAAAAGCATATTTTGGAAACTCTAAATCATAGGTACTTCTACGAAACGTCATTTTAAATAGGAAGGATGGAACTTTTTTTCTGTAAAGCAATGCCTATAGCTATATCCCCGTGGAATAAAGTTATGGGGCAAAAAACAAAATTGCTATCTTTCGTGTTTTTTTCTTGCTTTTCTTTTGAATTATATATTTGTAAAAAAATATTTTTGACCTTTAAATGTGATATTTCGATAGTAAATTTAACCTGGAACAATTTACCTGCAGACGTGGTTGCACCAAAAATGCATAGAACTCACCTTAATTCGCCCTGTGCCTAGGGACTAATTCACCCCTTTCTCAAAAACGCACCCCTTTAAATGGTAGCACTCCGCGGTTTTTTCATATTTAGAGGTCCATTTACTATATGAAACAATAAAACCCCGTTAACGTTGTAGTTCCTTTCTAAAATACATAATCAATAGCCTACTACACCGCCACAGGTTTAACAAACATTTTTTTTTTCAATATTGGAATGTTTCTTACAAACAATTACACATAATAAACGGTATTTACCTAATATAAAATTGAAACATGGAAGGCCAAGGGATTTCGTCTTTGGCCCAAATTCAGAAAAAAAAATTTTTTTGTAAAATATAGGAAATTTTTTTATTGCAAAATATGAGGGTATCTAGAATGATATTAAAGTCAAATAAAAAAAATAATGAGTTTAAAATTAAAATTATTTCTAAATTTATTAAATAAAAACATACGTTGGGATCAAAATTTACCCCCTTTGGTCATCCAAAGCTTAAATAGGGAAGTAAAAGTTGGTTTGTTAAATTGGAAATGTAGGGTTTATTAATAAAAAAAAGTATTGAAGCAGAATTTAGGACAGTCTAAAATGAATATAATAATTCTCAAACTTATTTTTCTAAACAAAAAGTACATTTTAGTTTTAAAATTTTCCACCAAACACCCTACAAAAACCATTAAACACAAGCGTCTGGAACTGATGGCTCATTTTAGACATGTCACTAGCAAAACCCCTTCAAAGGAATATAATTTACAAATGGTCCTTTGGGCAGAATAACTCCCTCCGAGTTCCTACAACCAACCCGAATACAGTAACCCTTAAAAACGCGGAGAGTCTGCTCTTATTGGTGAATGGAAAATTGAACCCCTCCCTTAATCAATATTTTCAATTCGATTGTGATATAGGGTAAAATGAAAAAATACAGAGTTACTGCCCTAGTATATAAACAAATTCTCCAGTGACTATTTATCAGTTGAAATCTAGCGATCGTAGTGCACAAGTTTTATCTTATATTTTGTTTGTGTTAGTGCCCATTTTTGTGATATATAGAACAAAATATAAATTATCAATATTGCTCCGGCAGTGGTTTTGAAGAAACGATACAAAAAAATAAAAATGACAAATCGCGTTCACCAGTTGCCCGATTCTTCGTCGTCACCTCCTTCGTAAGTATTTTATTTTTCGTTATACTGGGTTGGGATAAAGTATGGAACTAAGCAAATATCTTTGAAACGAAAAAAACAATATTTATGAAACTTTGCACGCAAGTACAGTTATACAAAAGGCATCTGATGACATATTTTTTGTTACTACTCGACTTCCGGTTTCACCGGAAATACCCTTAACTTATTTACTTTAAATAGAACACCCTGTATATTTTTGCAGATTTTAAAAGAACTTGTTATTTTTATCATACATACCAAATTTGGAAGAAAAAATTTGTTAAAAAGTGTCTGTAGATAATTTTTTCTATTAATACAACTTAGTAGGAAATAAACGAGTACCATCTATAATCTATACCAGTGGTGTGCCCATTGAACTGACAAGTACCTAGCATTTTCGAGCAGGGAACCATGTTGCCCTTTGAGCATGTGTTCTATTATATCTAACAACATCGACTTGTAGCCACCATGTTCTAGTAAAATAAGATATTTAAACCATATATTATCGTGTTACCACTTTACATAGTGTGCTAGTTTCAAACTATTCAGCAGAATGCACTGAAGATGAATTAGAACGAAAACGTTTTGCAATCCATTTGGATGACTTTTAAATAGTTTTTAATAACCGATTTTCTACCAGAATACAAGTTGAAGTTTTTTACTTCTGTATGAGTTTTTTAAGTATATTTTCTTTAAATTTTAGGCAGGCCGCACATCAAAGAAACATGAAACGTAAATTACGTTTTATGGAAATAAAACACTGCTAAACAAATATACGTCCGGCCATTTATGAAACTCTCCGAAAATAAAAATGTGTCATGAGCATGAATCACACTCGTTTCATTGGTAGGCGGATTTTTGAGATTTGTTTAGCAGTAGTTTATTTTCATGAAACATGTTTCACGTGTCATGTTTCATGTTTTTCGTTTCATGTTTCTTTGGTGTGCGGCTTGCCTTAAAGTATTTTTTCATTTGGTCTATTGAATTTGTCAGTATGTATGAGAAATCTTGTAAGCTGTCAAAGCAAAGGGAGTTTGGCTCGGCGGTAGCGCGTTCGACCCGAGATCGAGAGGTCCCTGGTTAAATTCCGTGTGTTATCTAACTTTTTTTTTTATTTTTAGTATTGTTTTAGTAAAAATTTTTGGAAAATAGTAAGTAAAAATTAGTTTAATCTTTAAATACAAATAACCTGTTGAAAGTATATTTATTTCGTTGAAATCATATAATAGAAGTATAACTTCTTACGTGCGTACAAAGTATACACACATTATTTTTTTTATTTTTATTATCATTGGTCTAACGTAAATAAATTAACCTATTTTTTAACTGTAAAGAGGTTTATTTCTTGTTTTAATAGTTTTTTCTTCCAAACTTGGTATGTATGAATTAAAAATAACAAGTTCTTTTAAAATCTGCAAAAATATACAGGGTGTTCCATTCAAAGTAAATACGTTAAGGGTATTTCCAGAAGTGGAGTAGTAAAAAAATATGGCGTCAGATGCCTTTTGCAGCATCACTGTACTTGCATGCAAAGTTTCATAAATATTGTTCTTTTCGTTTCAAATATATTTGCTCGGTTCCATATTTTATCCTAACTCTGTATATACAGTTTACGGTTTTGCACATAAATCACCGGCATATTTAAAGGAATGGAGTTTTATTAAAGTTATATCTACTTAGTGACGATTGCAGTAAGCATTTGAATGGAAGAGTAGGCTGTCATGTTTAACACTTTTTGTTATATTTTTCATATAACATTTTCAAGCCTTCGTGTAATTTTGTTCTCAAGTTGTTTTAGTGTGGCAGCCTTAAACAATTTACAATTTTTACTGGAAATAGCCATTACTTTAAAAGAAGTTTACCTCGATAAAAATAGTAAATTGTAATTTCTTGTAAAATTTGATTGGTTATGTACCATTAGTTATACGAATTATTTTTGACTGATTCTTCTAGATTATTGCAACATTAGTTTTGATTACGATACACCAAGCCTCTGCTCGGTATATCCAAATTAATTGTCTCATTATTGTTTTTTAAATTAAAATTTTATTTAATATACGTAAGCCAGTATTTGTACCGATTACTTAATGTAGTTCATTCATTTATTTTCAAATCGACTTGTGTACACTTTCCACCAATGTGCTACTTCCAGATGTAGTCTGGGCAGATTATCGACGAATAGACCATTTTTGGGAAAAGATATTTACCAGCAATTTTATTGCTGAAATCGAATCTTATGATCGTATATATTAATAATATGGGTATATTATTTGTTTTTTTTTCAATTTTTGCTCTATAACTCCAAAGATTTTAACTTTACACCAAAAATACTCAAATAAAAATTTACCACAATTAAATTCTGCATAGAGACGTGTTTTTCTCGATTTACTTCGACAAAAATTTCCCCCGGAAAATGCGGGTTTTTCCAACAAAATCTTTAATTTTCAACTACAATTTTAGATAAGTAACTGTTTATCAATAATTAAATAAATTGGCAATATAAAAGCTCGTTTCATATAGATTAAAATTCCAGAAGTCGATGGAAATTGAATGAACAGTTTAGCAACAATTGAATTGTTAATTAAAAATTTACGGTCCCGCCTTAAAAAAACCCGCCTCTATACAGAATTTAATTGCGGTAAATTTTTATTTGGGTGTTTTTGGTGTAAAGTTAAAATCTTTGGAGTTATAAAGCAAAAATTGAAAAAAAACACGATTTTCGGGTGGCATTTTGTTTATAAAAAAAGTAGCACACTATCTGCGGACTTTGCATACCTATATTATTAATATATACGATCATAAGATTCGATTCCAACAATAAAACTGCTGGTAAATAACTTTTCCTTGTATTTTGCTAATTAGCCCAGAGTAATGAGTTTCATGTCTAAGTAAATACCTATATATTTTGTGTTGTAGATTTCGATAGTATACAAGACAAGGAGATTCTTTGGGAGTTCTAATTAGGCGTTTTAGAGAAACTTGACATAACGTGTGTCCTAAAAGTTGTGGCACAAAACATTCATCGGATTTTTTTAATCAAAACATTTATTTAAACACAAGCTGGTTACCTATCGTAAATTACAACTTAATTCTTAACTAAGCAATACTATTGAACTATGTGGAGTGGCCCATTCTACTCTACTAGACGCAAATGTCTTCGAATATCTCTCATAAGGTCCTGGACGGTAGTCAGATGGATTTCTCTCAGTATTTTGTAAATTCACCATCGTAACTGTTCTTCATTTCGGGCTTCCCAGCCTCCATGATAAACTTTTCTAGACAGTAAAGCCCAAAAATTTTCTATTGAGCGAGCCTGCGGCAAGTTTGGAGTATTATTGTTTTGGGAACAAAGGGTTTGTGGTGTTGTAGAAACCAGTTTTGGGTATCTTTTAAATAATGGCATGAATGGCAGCATCTTGGTATACAAAGGAGTTGCGTTTGAAAGTATTTGGGAATTTGGGCACTTATGTGTCTTTCGATATTTAAGACTTAACTACTGACGTGGATGCTTCAGGACATAGACTCTGACATGCGGTATGTCATAGCGTTACCTATTGTCCTATATTTTCAATATGAATTTGTCTTATATCACTGTATTTGTTTTTACATCAACTACGGAATGCTTCACACTGCTGTAGAATAAAACACGTTTTACAACAAAATATATTTTAGGCAAGGTATAACATACAGCATGTCAGTGGTTAAGGGTTAAGACTATTCCTACTCAATTCCAATGATATTGTAATATTGGAAGATCTATATTGACGAGCCAATCTCCTAGTGGACATTACAACCTGGTTTTTATCATCATCAACTAGCCTATATTGTCCACTGCTGAACGTAGGCCTCCCGTAAAAATTTCCACCTATTTCTATCTTGAGCTTCTTGCATCCAATTTGTGGTGATGCGCTTGATATCATCCGTCCATCTAGTCGGTGGTCGTCCTCTGCTTCGATATGCCTTGGTCGCCATTCCAGAATCTTTTTGGTCCATCTGTCATCCGTCAGTCTGGCAACATGTCCTGCCCAAGTCCATTTAGCCATGACTATTCTTTCAACTGCCTCCGTGACTCCTGTTCTTCTTCTTATTTCTAGGTTTGGTACTTTATCTCTGATGGTAATATCTAACATTGATCTTTCCATAGCGCGTTGTGTAACTCTTATTTTATTTATTGTTCTTTTTGTCAGAGTTAGTGTTTCTGCACCATATGTAAGAACCGGCAAAACACACTGGTCAAAAACCTTTCTTTTTAAACAAACTGGAATATTAGACTTGAAAATGTTATTTAATCTACCTAAGGCAGCCCATGTGAGACCTATCCTTCTTTGTATTTCAGTTGTCTGGTTATCTCGGCCTAAGCGAATCTCATGCCCTAGATATTAAATATCTATTGTAAGCTATTACTTGGTCGATGCTATGACTCTCAATCTGAATTTTATCGCTGACTACAAGGTTGGTCATAAATTTTGTCTTTGAGGTGTTAATTTTAAGACCAATTGTTTTTGACACTTTATAGAGTGTGTGCAGCATTTTTGTAGCTTTATCAACTCTATCAGATATTAAAACGATGTCATCGGCAAATCTTAGGTGGTTCAGATCCTCCCCGTTTATATTGATTCCCATATTATCCTCTCCTTCCATTTGCTTGAACATATATTCAAGAACAGCTGTAAACAATTTCGGGGAGATAGTATCACCCTGTCTAATTCCACGTTCTATTCTAAATTTCTTGGTATCTTCATGAAGTCGAACACAAGCTGTACCAGTTTCGTAGATACTTTTAATCAAGGCGATATGTCGGTAGTCAATGCGGCAGTCCGCCAATGCTCGAAGCATTTTATGATGATATGTAGTATCGAACGCCTTTTCATAATCCACGAATATAAGAAAGATAGGCTTGTTATACTCTGTGCACTTTTCTATTAGCGTTTTTATAACTTGTAGATGATCGTTTGTTCCGTATCTGGAGCGGAACCCAGCCTATTCACAAGGCTGGTAACTATCCAGTTTGTTCACAAGCCGTTTTGTTATTATCTTCATGAATAGTTTGTATGTATGGGAGAGCAAACTAATAGGTCTGTAGTTCTTCAGATCTGAAATGTCACCTTTTTTATGCATTATGGTTATTATTGCATTTTGCCACTGAGAGGGGGTTACGCCTCTTGTCAAACAAACATTGAACACCTTTTTCAACACATTTATTAACGTTTCTCCTCCTGCTTTGATGTGTTCAATGACTATCCCATCTTCTCCAGGTGATTTATTGTTTTTCATCTCCGAGAGAGCTGATTTTATTTCCTCTGTTGTGATATCTGGGATGTCTTCTGAGCCTAGATTTTGAACTTTTGGTATTTGACTTTGATCAGGATCTGGAAGTTCTTCTCGCTTATACAATTCTGAGTAAAAATCTTGAGCAATTTTTAAAATATCTTCCTTATTTGTTGTTATTTCTCCTTTTTTATTTACAAGTTTACAAATATTTTTCGATCCTTCAGTCATTTGTCGGCGCAGTACCTTTAAACTCTTATTTTTATCAATGGCTTGAGTTATGTGTTCAGTGTTGTAATTTCTGACATCTTTTCGAATGGATTTTGTGATATCTTTGTTTAACTGTCTAAGTGCTGCAAAATTATCTGTGTATTTGTTTTTCAATTCTCTTCTTTTGTTTATAAGGTCTTTAGTAGCTTGAGTAAGTTTATCTATCTTGTTTTTTCTTTTTTCCTTATATTTGCTATGAGCGTTTCGAATCGCACTGTTTATTCGCATGTTTTTCACCTCTATATCTAATGCATTTTCATTTAGATGTTCTACTTCTTTCAGTTCTGAAGTTATGAGATTCTGATAAGCTACACTATCTTCTATATCTTCTATCTTCTGGTTTTTATGCTTCTCACCAATCTCTCTGATCTCTGTGCAGTAAATACACTTGGACTTCTACTGTTTGTTAGATTCAGACATGGCACAATAGGTGCTCGCACTCCGTTATTGCTCTATAAATGGCTCTGCGTGAAATGTTTTCATTCTAGCTAGATTATTCGACAGATATCAGCTTTGGACAGCTAGATTATTCGACAGATTTATAAGACATTTTAAAACGAAAACTTCAAAATAAATAACTTTCAACTGACCGTAGACAAAGTAAACAAACCTTGTTTTAGTCTAAGATACGATATAAGGTCGAACTTCATCTACACTAAATTTCAAAGGTGGCACCCAAAATCTCGACGGCCAAAATCCCGACCAGAATCCCGACACGCCAGAATCCCGACACGCCAAAATCCCTACATACAAAAAGCTCGGCATGCCAAAATCCCGACATGCCACAATCCTCGCATAAGTAAAAATCTCGACCACTACATTTTGAATGTGTATATAGAGTATAGAGCATTGAAATTGAAAAATTAATTACTTGCTAATAAGTAAGGGTACTAATTATTATGTATTTTAAAATACACCATATGAAAGTAACAATAAGTAATAAAATATTAGTACTATTCACTTGTCTTAAGACAAGAACTGTACAATTAATAGCGGTTGTTTATTAATATCCCTGCCGAATTTTTTTGCATATACTTAAGAGGATGGGTATGTATTTTCGGCTGCAATGCTATTCAAATGGGGATTCATTTTTTTCGAATCCTGAGAAAACTAATAAATATTTTCAAAAAATTTAAACGCAGAATAAAAGATTACGTTATTAGCAAGGGCCGAAAGTCCCTGAGAACTTCTACAATGTTTATTTTAATAAGTTACAGGGGTGAAAAACTAAGAGAAAATTTAGTGTGATTTTTAATTTCAAATATCTCATTCAAAATAAACTTTTTATTTATTCTAAGGGACTTTCGGCAATCGGTAATAATTTAGTCTTTCATTCTGCGTTTAAATTTTTCAAAAATATTTATTGGTTTTTTCAGGATTCGAAAAAAATGAACACAATGTCCATGGTAATATTTTCCAAATCTATCTTTGTCTTACAACGCACTTAGCCGAATAGAATATTGTCAGCATATTGTCAGTCAGACAGTGACAATCAGTGACAATTTTAAATATTTGACATGGCATCGGGAATATTTTGAGTTGTTGATTAAATAATGTTGATATATAGTGTATTTGATAAATAATTGATTTAGGACCGGTTGTTCGAACGCTAATCAAAAATGGAATCAACTTGTCGTTCTGAAATATTTAATTACTGTCACCAACTGTTAATGTCAACTTTGATTGGGTTGCTGAAAACATAATTGATTACAATTATGAGATTAATTGATTAGTTAATCAATTATGTTAATAATTGTTATGTTAATTAAAAATTAATAATTAATTAATGAATCAATTATGTCAATTATCAAAATGATAATTAACACAATTGCTTACGATCAACTGTTAAGGGGACTTGATTATAATCAACTTCTTGATTAGCGTTCGAACAACCGTCCCTTAAGATGTGAACTTAATAAAAAGTTATTTATTGTGTATTATTTGCGGAAAATCCAAGCAGAGAATACAGCAGGATAATATATTCTGTGATCCAAGTATTGTGTTGTTAAAGATGTTCAAAATTGTAAGCGTTCCATAGTAAAAATATTATTAAAAATCACTTAACACTTTTCCTCTTTTCTCGATTGAGTATTAGTTTTTGTTGTAGGTACAAATAAATTATTACAATTACTGAATACATAGTTAGTGAAAAAATTATCATATTTATTAACTGAATTAATAATTTGCAATTATACAAATAACAGTTATCCAAGAACATTCAAAAGCCATCTCTTTAAAATTAATCATGACATTGTCAAGTAGAATGACGTTCTAGAAATGTTTACATATCTATACCAGTGTGAATTTTACTACACGTAATTGCCGTGTAAAGACAGAAAAAGTATGGATAGCCGTAAAATATTTGCGAATTATATTATGTACCAATGGCCTTAAGTTTAATCAGTTTTAAGATCCATAATGGCATTTCTACCCGTCAAACATATATAATTAGGTATTAACTATTTTTAAAAGTTAATGACCCAATATAATAAGTAAAACTGAATAACGTTACAATATAATAAGTAAAACTGGATAACGTTATCCATTTAAAACTTGAATATTTTAAAAAAATATCTAATGCAAAAATTCTTCGCGAATTAATCAGTTTTAATTTATTTCCAAGTAGATGATGAATATAGCGCTTTTCATCGATTGTCATTTGTTTGGAGCTTCTGTCATGTTTCACATAATATTAATATATCTACGTCATACGTCTTTGGTTTGTATTATTGGATATGCCAATAACGTATGTCGTAGATATATTAATAGTATGTGACACATGACAGGAGCTCGAAACAAATGACTGTGAATGAAAAGCCCTATTAGTTAAATATTAATGTTTGAAATAATACTGTAATGTAACAAAAATAGATAGAATACAATGTTTTTGAAAATCTGGCGGAATTTTTGATTTGTCGGGATTTTGCCGTGTCGGGATTCTGGCGCGCCAAAATTTTGGCGTGTCGGGATTCTGGCGTGTCGGGATTTTGGCGTAGAACGATTTTACTTGTTAAATGTGTTCAAAATGTATCTACTCGTTCCATAGTAAAAGTATATTATTAAAATCACCTGATCACTTTTCTCTTTTCTTGATTATTCATCATCATCATCATTCAACCCGGATCTATGCACTGCTAGATATAGGTCTCCCTCAGATTTTCCATATATTCCTGTTTTGTGCTGTTTGCATCCAATTTTTGTCGATACATTTTATGTCATCAGACCATCTTGTTGGCGGACGACCTCTACTCCGATATTTTCTCCTCTCTCGATTATTAGTTCCTATTAAATAGGGTGGGCCAAAGAAAACAGTCCACCTCGATATTTGGCAGTAGATATTAGATTTTAAGGAAATGACGAAACAGGTCGATTTTTGTTCTAAGGGGACACATTTTTACCATACATACATCCATCTGTCATTTGTCAACCCCCTCCATTCCACCTCCCCAACCCTTTATTTTTAAATAGGGAATATACCATGTGCGGCACATCATTAGAAAAGCATTGAGACATAATGATTGTTCACGATTTCTTTTTTCGACATTTGCACCCTCTTTGCAAAAAAACTGTCAATATATTTGAGGAGGGTCTATGCAAAACCACACGTGTCCGTTAAAAGTAGTTTTGAGTTATTACACAAAAACTGTTTACATAGTAGCAATTGATATTTCATTTACTGAAAGTTTCAGTAGAAACACCTTAAGGGGCATTTATTCATAAAACATTTTAAAACATTTAATTTTTTTGAAAATAAGTGAAAAAATACCATATATATTTTGGACATGTTCAATTTTGCTCGAACTCTATGGACATGTGTAGTTTTGGCCGGACCGACTAATGGACAAGTGATACTTTGAACAAAAATTTATTAACAAAAATACTATTTCTGTTAAATAACAAAAGAACATAATTATGCAGAGAGTCCCTTAGACTAAACAAGACAAAAGCAATAATTTACACATGTAACTTTCCACAATCAGTTTCCAAACATTCACATATCTCCTCTTCGTCGATGTCGATTTTTGTTGATTCTTCATCATTTTCTCTTTGGGGAGAATTACCATAAATAATGTTTTTAAAAAATGCAAGCTCCAGTAGTTCTTCCCATTTAATTTTCTTTTCGTCGTTATTGAATTGTTTTTCCATCAACTGCTGTATGTTTTGTTTCTTCTCTTTAGTAATTTCATTTCCAAGGGGTTGCTGTTTCAGTTTGAATTTTTTTTCAGCTTTGCCTCTTTTAACCATGGAAAGATATGGATTCAATTCGATTTCGTATCTATAAAATTCAGTTCCCCTGTTCTTGATAGTTATAGCGTTGTTTTTTGTCTTAAATTTGTTTAGTTCTATGCGTTTAAAGTTTTTTATGCCTGGAATTTTGTTGTAGAGGTCATCCGTATTGTTTTTTATATTGTATAAAAACCAGTCTTTTCCTAAAACATTAACTCTTCCAACATTACGATAAACTTCATTGTATTCTTCTACACTTGTGATCACATTTTTGCGTTTTAGAAACCTCTCTACTCTGCCAAATGCCCGGTCTGCTGGGAGGAAACTATGCCCTCGTACCGGAAAGTGTATTATTATATTTTGAATTGACGCAGGAGATTCTAGTAACCAGCAGGCCAAAACATGCATTATATACGAATTTTTGTTTTGGCCTGCGCAGCCATCACAAAATAATCGTATGGTTTCACAATCTGCTAGATTCAAAGAGCGCAGATGGTATAATAAGGCTGACCCAACCTCAGTTGAACCTCGTTTTGCTTGTGACTCATCCCATGTATAAAATGAAGAATGTCTGCTTTCCATATCTACACAACAAAATGCATAAAAGCTTATTTGCCGGAGATAAAAGGCATCTTGGATAGGTGTTTTCGGAAGCGGATGGACCTGTTGCAAATCGAAAGCGAATGAAATGCTTCTTGGGGGAGACTCTTTTGCTAATTTGTAGAATGCATTTGCGCGTAACTTATGAATTCTTAAGTCGGTCATTGTTTTTGTTTTATTCTCCCCTGTTTCTTTACTAATGGCATATTTCAAGTTCAGACAAGTACCACATACATCACATGCTGGTGACTTAAAACCAATATTAAAGTTACGATAGAACATATTCTTGAACATTGTAAGACTTACTTTGTATTCATTGCTTTGCGCATTGTTATACATTTGAAAAAATTTTTTGATACTTAAGTTACATGACATAAATTCGTGAGGATTTCTTACGATTATAATGAGTTTCGTATGCCGGTAATGAAGCTATGAATTCTTTAACTTTGTCTCTTTTCTCAGCGCTTTTGCGTGATACTCTATCCCCACCGCGCTTTTCTTTAGGTATTTGTCCTGATTCTAGGAATTTTGCAACTGTGCGTATTCGACCAGCAGAAATATTGAAAGCAGCCATAAGAAATTTTTTACATACCGGAATAGTCTTATTTTTTGTACGGAAGTAATAAAAAATATGAAAGCTTTTAGGTTTAGCATTGCTTTTTTGGGTATTAACTCTTCCACGTCGCCTTTGAGGGGGCATACTGACATAAAATGGCACAACTTCTGGTCTTGGTCTATTTTACTGACATAACCCTACAATTTTTCTCTCTGTAGCTTAATCTCTTTTAAGGAAACTGAAGAACAATTTAACTTTTTGCTGTTGTGCATTGTGCATACAAGGACGTTTAAATTTTTTCATATGGGGATCTACATCCGCATACCTTAAAAAAAAAGAAACACTGATAATCGCTTATCGCTATGATAAAAATAATTCCTACCTTCTAAACCTGGCTTCGTCGCGTGTTGATCTATTACTTTGCCGTTTTCTAGAACCAACGTTAATTAACCCCACAGACACATCCATATTCTAATAATAAAACCGATGATTTAAATTATTTAACGTAACAATAATATCTCACAGTCAACCCAGAAATTTAGAGTAACACTACTCACTGCTTGCTACTTATAATTTGTAGGTTAGGTAATACAGAAACCGCGCGGAGAAATCAGATGTTTAGGAAGGCAGGATTTAATACTGTCATATTAGGCTAATACTACCCTCTCTTAGTGAATATAAAAATATAAAGCAACTCGCAAATCCGCAATACAGAAAACTGTATTATGTGGACAAGTGCAGTTTTGTAGTATCTAGTCAATAAATTAGTCGATATGTTTTTCCAAGGACATGAGTAGTTTTGTTCGAAATATTGAATGAAATTTTGCGTTTGGACAAGTGTTGTTTTGGATGACTTTTCGTATATTCCCATCTGTTTAGTATGCGACAAAATGAGTTTTGCTCAATTCTGACGCCATATTCGGATTTAGTTCAGGAAATTCATTGAGATTCAACTCCTAACTCACTTTAGATGTAATGTGGACATGTGTGGTTTTGCATAGACCCTCCTCATTTGAAGTGCAACACTTATTAAAAAAAAGTAACGTAACGTTTATGGTTTGTTAACATGTAATTTTTCCTGTCAGGTCACATTTACTTTTGATGTGACGGAAAAAATTACATATTAGCAAACCATAGGCGTTACGTTTCATTTTTAAGAGGTGTTACAGTTTTTTTGCAAAGACGGTGCAAATATCGAAAAAAAAATCTTGGACGGTCGTTATGTCTAAATACTCCATCTAAATGCCTTTCTAATAATGTGCCGCACATGGTATATTTCCTATTTAAAATTAAGGGGTTGGGGATGAATAATTTACGCCATTAGGTATACAAGTAACTGTTATCCAAAAATATTCAAACACTGAACCAAATAGTCATCTCGTTTTTTTGCTGATGACGACATCGCTGTCAATTACTGTTTACATCTAGTTCTACTGCATAGGTAAGCCATGCGAATGGTAGGGGAGCCCAAGCGGGGATTTTAGCAGTTACTCGAGCGCATCAGATTATCACATGGGGAGAAACCTTGTACCCTGTAAATGTACCTCTACCAGATATTGGCTCTTAATACAAAGGAGTTCGTTAAGGGGGGTCCAAAAAAATCTATTCTTAAAAAAAAATCGAAATCGTCAGATTAAGATAAGGTAAGTTAAGTACCTACATGCAAAACAGTATATATTTCAAAAATCTGACGATTTGGGCGGGGCGTAAGAAAATGCGCGAGTCACAAAATTTCACAAAAAAACCGAATATTTCGCGAAATGAAGGTCAAATAGAAAAACTAAAAAACACGTTTTCAATGTTTTTCAAAAATCTATCGAATGATAACAAATACCACTTCCCCCGAGAGGGGTGGGGGTGAATTTAAATTTTAAATACGAATCCCGCGATATTTCGCGAAATGAAAATCAGATCGAAAAACTGAAAAATAGACTTATTCAATATTTTTGCAAAATCTATCGAATAGCACCAAACACGACCCCCCACGGAGGTGGGGTGGGGGTTAATTTAAAATCTTAATTGGGAGCCTCCATTTTTATTGCAGATTTGGATTCCTTACGTAAAAATAAGTAACTTTTATTCGAGACATTTTTTCGAATTATGGATAGATGGCGCTATAACCTAAAAAAATAATTATTGGAAATGGAAAATTAAATTAAAAATGGAAAGTTCCCACTAAAATGGAAAACTTAACTTAACTTTTTTGGATGAAGAACCTAATCTTCACAACTCAATAACGTTCCCCATAACGTTCGAGTAACTGCAAATTTAGCATAATTTCCTCCCCTACTAGCTGTAGCTGTTTATCGGACAAAAAATTATTGGATATGTAGTTTAGCATGTTGCCAATTACATAAAATAAGGGGTGCCCAATCTAATGAAAATTCTTATTGGGACCTGATTGTTATTGAGAAGAAGGTTTGAACTTAAATTTTGGTAGGTACTTGATGATTTCAAAAATGCTATTTTTACTTGTGTTTTTGATTATTGAAACTCGTCAGCTTTCGTTGTTTTTTCAGTTTTAAATTGTTTATTACTGGAAAACGATCAACTTTAGAGAAAAATTACAAAAGACTTTTTTGTTTAGAATGATTCAATCAACCTGAAACAATCTGCCCGGGTAGTTTTTTTTTATTATAAAAAAAGCCATTTTTTAATTATTAATTAATTAGGTACAGTTAGAACAAAATTAGATCTGACACCCCTTGTTTTTTTGTAATTGTTAACATGCTAAATTACATATCCAATGTTTTTATCCGATAAACAGCTAGTTGAAGTCCTACCTTATATCGGCTCCTGTCCTATTTCCAAAGGCAACTTAATATTATTTTGTTTTTGTTCAAATTAAAACCAATGAATTTTGTGCCAAAACTTTTTGGTAGGGGAGCAAAGTATGCTAAATGTGCAGTCACTCGAGCGTTGTGGGGACCTGTTGGGTTAGGAAGAGTAGATCCTAAAACCAAAAAAAGTTAAGTAAAGTTTTCCATTTTAGTGGCGACTTTTCATTATTAATTTCATTTTCCATTTCCAACAATCGTTTCTTAGATTCTAGCGCCATCTATCCATAATTCGAAAAAATGTCTCGAATAATAGTTACTTATTTTTACGTAAGGAATCCAAATCTGCAATAAAAAATGGGGGTTCCATTTAAGATTTTAAATTCTCCCCACCCCGCCTCCGTGGGAGGTCGTGTTTGGTTCCATTCGATAGATTATTTTTCAGTTTTTCGATCTGATGTTCATTTCGCAAAATATCGCGGGATTTGTATTTAAAACTTTAAATTTACCCCCCACCCCTCTCCGGGGAAGTGGCGTCTGTTATCATTCGAGAGATTTTTGAAAAATATTGAGAACGTATTTTTTAGTTTTTCGATCTGAAATATCGATATCGATATCGTTTTCGAAATATTCGCTTCTTCCTTGTAAAACTTTGGGACTCGCCCATTTCCTTACACCCCCCCCCCCAGCTCAAATCGTCAGATCTTTGAATTGTACACTGTTTTGCATGTACTTAACTTGCTCTAAACTTCTTCTAAGGATAGATTTTTTTCGGCCCCACTTAACCTGCATTAAGAGCCAGTATATGGTAGAGGTCACTCGAGGTACCTCAAGATCACAGTGGTCTGTTCGAAATAACTTTTCATAATAACAATTTTCAATATTGTGAAAAATAAACGTATTTTACTCTTGAGCGAAATTCATATTTTTTGACATACCTCGTATAAAATTGATAAAATTTGACATAAGATGGTTCTATTTTAGGCTTTAGACTTTAGACCATGCAGAACTTTTTATTAGGAATAAATTTTTTTCGTAAAATTAATAATAAAAGAGTTATCTGAATTGAAATAACTGAAAATAATGTTAGTTATCCATAATTAAAAAAAAAAAAATAATTAGAAGGATGTAATTGCATACTAGAATATAGTTTTTAATTCCAAACAACTTTTCATAATAACAATTTTCAGTATTGTGAAAAATAAAGCTACTTTACTCTTGAGTGATATTCAATCATAATCCCTTCTACCGTAAGGTGTAGGGATAACAAACTACTCTTAATTATTATGTACAAATCTGCTCCATTCCTTTTTGTTCCTAGCTAACATCTCGGCTTCTCTCCAGGGCTTATCACGATTCTTCAATATTTTTGCTATCCCATCATCCCATGTTTCTTTTGATCTTCCTCTTCTTCTTCGTGAGTCGCTTCTTGATTCCCATATTGTTCTTGTTGGTCGCTTGCCGTCCATTCTTTGGAGATGCCCCCACCAACTAAGCTGTCTCTCTTCTATAAATTCTAAAACTGGTTGTACTTTTAAATCATTTCTTATTTGGTGATTTCTCATCTTATTCATTTTAGTCACTCCTCTAACTCTTCTTAAGTATTTCATGTCTGCAGCTTGTATTTGACTTTTTATTCTTTTTGTTAACACCCAGGATTCACATCGATAGGTGAGTACTGGTCTGTACATTGATTTATACACACTTATTTTGGTTTTCGTTGCTTTATTTATTTGTTCTTTCACTTCGATTTCTTGTCCTCCATTTTCATTTATTATTACTCCCAAATATTGGAATTGGCTAACTTGCTCTATTTCTTGGTTTTCTAACTTTATTCTCAAATTTTGCTTTTCTTTTGCTATTGCCATAACTTTCGTTTTCTTCCCATTTATTCTCATATTATTTTCTTTTAGTACTTCATTCCAGATTGTAATATTCTTTTGTAGGTCTTTTTCGTTTCCAGTCATGACTACTACATCATCGGCAAAGGCGCATTCAGATATTTCTACATGCTGCAGATTTCTTACTCCAATATATAGTTTGTGAGTTCTTTCATTGCATATTTTAATGATGTCATCCATAAAAACTATGAAAAGTAGTGGGCTCATTACACCTCCTTGTCGTAGTCTGTTAGCAGTCTTAAAAGTTTGTAATTTCATGTTTTTAGTTGCGATGTAGTTTTCATTTTTCATGCACAGGCTTGGTATGACTGTTAGTAGCTTCTCTACAGTCCTGTAGGCACTGCACACCCTGATCAGGGGTTTTCTTTGGGCCCTAAGAAGCATGTCCTTATACTTCTTCATCCGGAGGACCTCATGCCACACTGGGGCCCCGTATAATAGAATGGATATTGTAGATTATAGCATAACTGCCCTCTTTTGCGATCGGGGTCCCCCGATATTTGGCATTAGCTTATTTAGTGTTGAGGTCCCCCTCCGCCTTCCGACATGCTTCTTGTGTGTGTTGCCCGAAGCTAAGTCTATTGTCAAAGGTAATTCCTAGGTACCTGAACTGTCCTTTGGGATCTTATTTCGGAGCCTTGATATTCGAATACTATGTCTTCTCTTTTTCTTGGTTCCCTCAAGATAATTATTTCTGTCTTCTCTACTGCTAATTTTAAATAATTTTTCTCAATTCACGCCGCGGTCGTCCTGATTGCTCTATTTACTTTACCTTTTATACCCTAGTTCATATTATATTCGACCAGTAAGGCTAGATCGGCCGCGTATGCAATCGCTCTCACTCATCTGTTCTTGTGAATTTCTAGTAGCCCGTTGTATAATATATTCCAAAGTAAGGGTCCCAGGACTGACCCCTGAGGTACTCCCGGTGTCATTTCTTCCTTTTTCTTCTTCGATATGCATACGGATCTTTCGGATAAGTAGTGCTTCATATGTTGGCTATGTATTCTGAAGCCCCAAATTCAACGATTCGGTCTATTATGAGGCCCCAATTTGCTGAGTTGAAAGCATTTTTTATGTTCAACAAAACAAGGACCACCCATATTTCCTTACTTGCCTTAGCCGCGTTCCTTATCCAGGTTGCGGTATCGACAGTCGATTTACCTTTTCTAAACCCGTGTTGTTGATTAGACAGAACTCTCTCCTCTTCCAACATGTCTTCCAGTCTCTTCTTGATAAGTCTTTCATAGAACTTACCAAGGCAGTCCAGGAGGCATATTGGCCGATAAGAAGTTGGTGAATCTGGGGGTTTCCCAGGCTTTAGGAGTAGAACCAAGTTCGCTTCCTTTAAGTCCCTGGGAAACTCTTGCCTGTGCAGTAGATCATTACATATTCTTCTGATCAAACCTCGTTTCCCTGTCGCTATAATCTTTATCTGGTGGCTGGTGGCAGCCCGTGAGGGCCGGGATCTTTCCCTGTCTTCATTTCCTGACCAGCGGTTTTTATTTCTTCTTCTGTGAACTCCTCGACCATCATTGGAAATACCTTGGTGAAGTTTTGAATTTCCTTGGTGGGGAAGAGGAGTTCAGCTGATTTCATCCGCTGATCTTCATCCAGTCTATATGGGGCGAGTATCTTTAGCGCCTTCATTGTGATCTTATACGCATCGCCCCATATATCTTCATCTAGTGCTTTTATAAGAGTCTGACACTTTTCTTTTCCTCTTGTTTTATTTTCTTATTCAGTGTTCTCTTCAAATCTTTGTATATTTCTTTGAGCTCGAGGTTAGGTTAAGCCCTGGCTTCTGGTGTAATTCCTTCGAGCTCTGAGGCATCTCTCTCGGAGACTTTCTATCTCATTAGTCCACCAGTAAGGGGATTTTTTATTATTCTTCTTCTTCAGGGTGGCCAAACTTGCCGCGTTTTGGAGAGCTCTTCTTAGTTGGCCAAGGTCAGGAATATTTTCTTCGTTTATTTTCCTGACCTCCGATAGGTACTTGTTTTTATTAAAGTTTCATTCTGTATGACCTATCGGCCGCTTTTTGTTCCCCCTTTTGTTTTTACTTCATACTGTATATAGCGGTGGTAGGTAAATAACTGATCGTCGAGGACATCCCACCCCTGTACTTTCCTGGATAGCCCTTCGCTTGCAAAAGTAACGTCGATGTGTGATTGGCTAACCCCCATTATAATTGTAGGTTTATCATTATTTAGTACTTGGAGGCCAGCCTGGGCTATCCATTCGTTCCAAAGTTTGCATTTTTGTCGTTTATAGGGGAACCCCATAATCTTGATTTCGCGTTGATGTCCCCGGCGATCACTACCTCTTTTTTATTTATGGCGGCACTCATTATTTCGTCAACGATAGCTTCGTATCTCATCATAGGGATGTTCGGAGATACATAGCATGCCAGGACGCTGAAATCACTCAGCTTAATGAGGATATGATTCCCCCCCTGACAATGCTCTGCACTCGCACATCCCCATTTCTAATGAGTACCGTCACGTTCTTTCCATTATCTTGGACCCATCCACCGCCTGTCGTAATCTTAATATTTGGTTCGGGACGATGAGCAGGTCCGTATCTAGCTTGCAGACTTTTGCGTGGACAAGATCGTGCGCTCGGCGCGCTCTGCCCACGTTCACCTGTCAATATCCTTATACCAGGTTAATCCTTGGGGTACACTTAGGTTCAGTTCCCCTAGGTCGTGTCTGCAGCGAATTCGCGTCTTTCTGCTATGTTAAAGTTCCTACAAACTAAGATAAATAAAAAAGTAAATAAATAAGTATATATAAAATAAGTAAAATTAATAAAAATAGAATTTTTTATTAAATAAAATATATAAGTAGAGAGATAAAGTGAATAAAACAAAATAAATCTTCTTGCAGTACCGTCTCCTATCGGAGGTTGGCTACCATCACAGCAATCTTAACTTTGTTGGCTGCAGCTCTGAACAACTGTATTGAGCTGCACCCATACCACTCCCTTAAATTTCGCAACCAGGAAATCCTCCTACGTCCCACATTTCTCTTTCTCGAGATTTTTCCTTGGATTATGAGTCTAAGCAGAGAGTACTTTTCTTATCTCATTATGTGGCCTAGATACTCCAGTTTTTTCGTTTGTATGGTTTTTATGACTTCGCATTCCTTCTCCATCTTCAGCAAAACATCTTGATTTGTTACTCTTTCTGTCCATGGTATTTTCCACATTCTTCTGTAACACCACATCTCGAATGCCTCAATGTTTTTGATGTTTATCTTTTTCAGAGTCCAAGCTTCCATGCCGTACAGCAGAACGGAGAAAACATAGCACCTTAACATTTTCGTTCTTAAGTTTATATTTATGTCCCGGCTGCATAGGACCTTTTTCATTTTGAGAAACGATTGTCTCGCTATCTCAATTCGCCTCTTGATTTCTCTTGTCTGGTCATTAGTATCAGTGAAACAAACCCCTAAATATTTGTAGGACGTAACTCTTTCAACTGGCTGATTACTTATGGTTAAATTTATATTGGTGTATAGCTTCTTTGTAACAATCATGAATTTAGTCTGATGTTCAGTTTTAGACCATACTTATTGGTATGAGTGTTTATGTTTTCCATCAAATACTGTAAATTTGCTAGGTTATCTGTTACTATTAGCGTGTCATCAGCGTTACAAAATAAATAATATATATTAAATAAATGAAGAGAATATATAAATAAAATTTTTATAAATAAAATACTTTGGTGCTTGATTTCTGATGTAACTTATTTGCCATGGAACTCCTTGAGAACTGGCCCCCTGTTTCAGCTGTGGGCTGTATAAGGGCCCACTTACGTTCTCTAGGAGACCACCTCTCATCATTTCACTGTCATTTTTCTTCTTATACACCCATTTGGGGTTCCCTTTCCTCTCCCCCGCCGTACACCCACGCGCGGTAGGCTGGGCATTGCATCCGGTCCATCCGGTGCCCCTCCTCCTTGCAAGTAAGACAGTACGCAGTGTTGTTACACTGTACCGCTGTATGTCCTGTCTTTAAGCAGTTATAGCAGCAAGCTACCCTGCTCTCACCCTTACATTCATAGGTGCTATGTCCGTAGTGTAAGCACTTATAGCACCTCGTGGGGCTGCACCTCTCTGAGATGGGGCACCACAGCCAGCCTATCACGATCGTATTATATTTTATGGCATTTGTGAGGTGCACGGCTATGGTCGCGCTCTGCTCCCCGTTTCGGTTTGTTCTGAGAATCTTTATATCCACTTCATCTTTCGGAATCCTGGTGTATGCCTTTATAGCGTTTTGTAACATATCCTCGATAACCCCGGGATCCATGCCGGTTATGGTAAAGTAGTTTTCTTTCCGTCTAACAGCCATGTTTAAGCCGGATATCCTCGTGTCCATATCTTTCCTTAATTTGTCGGCAGCTCCTTTCCCCTTTAATTTCACGAGAATGGCCCCGCCTTCCGTTTTTTTTAATCTATCTACTTTCACACCTATCTTCCCGATGTTTATCTTTTCTCATTTCTTTTAGAAAATCGGTATACTTCTTCTCCCCTGTTTTAATCAGGAGGGCTTCCTCCTGCTCATGCCTGGCACCATTGTCCATTTCATTTCCTAGAATAACTAATTCCCATATTATATTTTCCCCCCTACCCACGAATTTCAAAGCTTTCCGCACCTCTTCTTTATTGATATCATTATTTATTATCACTCGTATTGTCTCCGGCGGCGTTTCCCTTTCCTTAATTTGCTTTATGGCCCTCTCGGCCATTTCGTACATACCTTACTTCTTTATTTTTACAACGTACGTAAACCATTCCCTCCTTTCGCTTGCCATGGAACTTTTCTTTACGTTCTCTATGTATTCCACGTTCCCTTCTTACATCCCTCGATGATTTCATATACGTCTTACCGGATCGTACGTATGGCACTTTCTACCTCCCTTCTTTAATGTCGCTCTTTGTTACAATTAAGCATTATTTTTTGGTTATTGCCTCTTGTAGACCCCCCTGTTCATATTCCGTTTTTTCAAATACCTTCTCCTCCCATTTCTTTTTGTATATCTGGCTAAAATTATTTATGTCCCCCCTTTGTTTAACGCCTTTATTATTTTCTCTGTTTCTTTTTTTGTCTTTCTTGTTCCAGTTTTATTTTATACTGCTTGCATTTCAAGTGATCCTCCTTTTGCACCGTTTGATTTTGATTCTGACTCCTTTTATTTTGAATAGAGGTCATTTCTCCAATTAACTTTCTTGTTTTAACCTTATTCTCCCCCTCTACAGGTCCTTTACCATTAAGGATCTCCAATACCTCTTTCAATTTTCTGTGGAATCTTTCGCTTTCCGTCTCCTCTGAGTATTTTTTGCTTTCTTCTCTCTTTTCTCTTTTAAATTTTTCGTTCATATCTAGGCTATCGCCTTTCCTTTTTTTGTTTTGCTGTATTTCTTCTATGTCCGCTTCGTCGAACAGGAAAGCTGTAAGAACGCTCTCTTCTACATCTTGCCAGTATGAATCACCTTGCTCTTCTTCTCTCCGTTCTACTTCCTTATTCCTTCCGTGTCTCCTTCTTTTTCCTCTTCTTCGTTAATTTCCTTTAACAGGTCCTCTCCTACTAAAGTCGAGTGCTTTGACGGGCCCGACGTATTCATCTTTGGCTACCTTTTGTGCCATTCTAACATTTCCTTTTCGAACTTTGGTTGTTCTTCCTCTTTTGATCTGCCGTCTTGCTGCCGATCTTCCCCATTCTCATTAGTTTTCCCGTCTTCCTTATTCTTTTGCTTATAGTCGTCGTCGTTATTCCCTGTACCTTTGTTTGTATTTGTTTGATCCATCTGATTCCCACGAGTAGAGACGTACTACATGTCCGGCCCGGCAGTGCGTCCTTACCGCGCGCTAGGGCTAGGTTACTTCGGGAGGTCGCCAGGTATCCCAAAGGGATCGCTTGTGATGCTCTAATCGTCGCATCTTTCATACCTTTATCACGATACCTTCCACCGTGATAGTGGGGATTATTTTATTGAGGTTTACTCCTCTAGGCTTTTTATCACGGTTGCCTCCGGACGCAGTGGCAGTCTGTATTTGCAGGCTACCTGGAATTTCCGCGTAACTGCTGCCTCCCCTGTTACGCGGGATTTGGGATGAATGTGTGGTGGGAAAGGTACTTTGGTGGGGTAAGACATGGCAGCTACTTGCAGTGGGTATGTCGAGAAAGTTTTCGAAATAGAGATTTGTGATCAGAGTCCGATGGCAGAGCCTCCGCATGGTGCATGGGGCTCACTCATCGACCTCCGGCCACAATGCTGGAGTGGGCGAGATTATCTTTAGGTATTTGAGTAGTTGTAGGGAAGTTGGAGGGTGAAATATAACTGCTGAAGGCGAAGGCGTCGCAACTACTCGCCTCGGCTGCGACGCATTTTAGCGTCCAGCGGCGGTGTCTGGCGCCCACCCGATGCACAGTCGCTGGACGCTGGGACTGTTCTTGGTTTCATCGGTCGTACTCCCCTCACAATTTTAGGGGCCACGACCGTATACTCGGCCCTCCCACCGTCGTCGAGGTATAATTACAGCCCCAGGGAGAGATGGTAGAGGTATCTACATTTTCAGGGTACAAGGTTTCTCTCCATGTAATAATCTGACGCGCTCGAGTAACTGCAAAAATCCCCGCTTGGGCTCCCCTACCATTAGGACATACGTTAATTAATTAATATATGAACATTTAGGATATGGGCTTTTCTGAATATGCCCAAAATATTTAGCCTCCTACCACTTATGGTTACACCGTAAGTGGATATTATACTCTTTTATGTACTATATACTATTCTGTATAATATTGTTTAAAGGTACTTCGCTGTAGTAGTAGTTTGTATCCTGGTTGATACCAGAAAGAATTACCTATTAACAGGTCATTTATTTGGCAGAAACTTATCGTTCTTCTACCATTCTTTTTTATCGTCTCTTCTCCATATTTTCCCAAGCAGCTTAATGCCATATTTTCATGATTTCCTATTCTTGTATTCCAGTTTCCTAGTAAAATGATGTTTTTGCTTTCCTCTTGTATCTCGTCATAGAATAGTTCTGTTTTTTCATGCTCTGTTTCTTCCACCAGTGCATATACCTGTATTATATGACATTCTTCTCCTTCTAATTCTATGTTTATGTATATGGTTCTTGATGATACTGGTTTGAATTTGGTTATTCTTTTATTCATTTCTTTCGTTACAACTATTCCCACGCCTTATTTTGTCCTTTGTTCTATCTGATCTCCGGAGTAGTATAGTACGTGATGCCCTCCAATATCGACAATTCCATTTCTTTACTTTTTTCCTCTCGCTCATTCCTATCAACTGCAGCTCAAATTTTTCCATTTCCTCTGTTAATTCACGTTATTTTCCTCTTATCGAGGGTATATTCCATATACTTATTCTCGTTTGATATTTATTTTCATCTCTCTTTTCTTCTACCCTTTCTTCCTTCTTTACATTTTCTTTGCCTTGTTCCTTCTTATTTTCGTTTTCTACTTCTATTTCCGTATCTTCTTCTCCGTTATGACCAAGGAGTATCGAGAAATAAGAAGAGTATCTACCATCTTTTTCTTTACAAACATTGCTAGTTACCTTATTCCCTCCCTTACTTACATTTTTATTTATTACGTGATGATCTAAAAATTTGTTCTTATTGCTATTTCTACTACTACCATCCCTACTATCTAAATGTTTGGTGATGCCAGTGATACTAACTTTGTTTTTATATTTCCCATTATACTTTGTGCTATCACTTTCCGTTATAGTATCACTGCCACCATCGTTACATCTCTCTTTATTATAGGTTCCTCTAATATTACCTATCCTGCCTATATTCATAACTACCTTATTACTACTTATATTTTCTAGCCTCCTCAGCCATTTATATAAGTTATTTACGCGAATAATAGTTAAGAGGAGGGAAAGAAAGTTAGAGACTTATCAACCAAGAGAACAGGCAGGATTCCGAAAAAATTACGGAACAAATGATCATCTACAAAGTATAAAAACCCTAATAGAGAAAGTAGTGGAATACAATAAACCTCTAGTTCTAGTTTTTATCGATTTTCATAAAGCTTTTGACACAGTTGAGCTTAGCAAGATATTAAAGGCGCTTAAAGAATGCAGGCTAGATTATAGATATACAAAATTATTACACAAAATATACTTACAGGCAACAACCACTGTCAAATTACATACTAACAGTAATTGCATAAAAATAGAACAGGGGTTAGACAAGGAGACCCAATGTCACCTAAACTTTTTAATACGGTCTTAGAACATGCTTTCAAGAGTTTGGATTGGATGACAAAATGAATAAAAATAGATAAAGAATATCTAAACAACTTACGTTTCGCCGATGATATAGTCATAGTAGCTGAGGATCTAGGTATGGCAAGAGAGATGAAACAAGAACTCGTTGTGGCTAGGGTCAATCCAAGCCAAGTGGTCCAAAGGTATTTTCAATATTTTTTATTTTTCTACTTTTTAAACTTCAGTCTATAGAGAGTACAAGATTGCATTCATTTTATTTTTCAAAAATTTAGTTTGCCGATGACAGCCATTTTTGTTAAAGCGTGTCGATCATTTTCACGGAAAGCATTGCTTCGCCCTTTAGCCAATATTTTTACTGAGGTTTGTCCTAGAACAATAAAACAAAAACAAAACTTTTTAGAAAAGTATGCTCTAAAAAAATTTCCTGTAGCATTATTTAATTTTAAACTACCCGTAAAGCCTTAAATGACCAAAAAAAAACCTATACAGAAGTAAAAACTTCAAATTGTATTTTGGTATAAAATAGTTTATTTAAAACTTCTAAAAGTCATCCACATGGATTGCAAAACGTTTTCGTTCTGAACAGAACATCTTCAGTGCCTGGAATGAAGTATTTCCACGTTAGATTAAGGCAAAAAGGTTAAAATTGTGACTGTTAATGAGAAAAATATGTGGAGAATACTTACATTCCGCAAAGTAGTTGTAACTAGCACACCAATGAAGGTGGTAACTTCATAATATATGGCTTACATTATACCTTTTGATAAAATATTGTGACTACAAGTCGATGTTACAAGATTAAAATATGTATGTGCCTAAAGAGCAACATGCTTCCCTGCTCGAAAAAACTAGGTACTTGCCATTTGAATTAGCACAGACCAACTGATGTAAAATGAAAAGGAATGACAAAGAGTGACATGACAAGACAAGGTAAAGTCAATTTTTGGTTACGAACTTCAAAAAGTGTAGTTTTAATTTTTTGGATTTTAATTAAAATGTAAAGGTAGGTAATAGCTGATTGAAAATATAATTAAAACTGTTTAAAAAATATGTTGAGAATCTATTGTAAAGTCTAAATAGCAACTCTCTAATCCAGAAAAAACTTTAGGTTTGTTGGAAATAAGATTGGTATATTTCACGGTTAGAAGCGTGACGTCACCGATTGTAAAATTTAAAGGTGAAAGTTTAATTTGGTATAATAGAATGAGATTTATACTATATGTAAACAATAAATGACCTGAAGTGGAGAGATTGGATGGTAAATAAAGCGGATTTTAATGTAAATGTTATAGATATATGTACTGTTGGTTGCCTAACATGGTGAGGAATGTTTAAATTTGGCTGTATACTGTTGTAATGATGATTCTGTCTGTTAAAATTGTAAAGGAAATTGTGGAAAAATTAAAGTTAAAATAACTAAAAGAATACAGATCAAGAGTAGATTACAATATTAAAGAAATAATTTTAAACAATGGAATTAATAAAATAGTAATGAATCAGTAACGAAAAGGAAAATAAATATGTGACAGCAAAATCGAATTACACTTTATGTTGTTTAGGATGGAATAAAATCATTCAAGGAAAAATACCATGAAGGCTTCCAGCAGCAGTGGTTAATGTGTGGGTGAATAATGGAATGATATCTAATAATATAGGATAAATTATGTGTTAGGTTCAATATGTAATGGAGAATCTAGAATGACTGAGTATCTGAGATAACGAACTATGAGTTTGATGTGGTATATGGTAGGGGAGTGAACAAACTGAACCAAGTTTGATGTAATCTTAGTGCAAGTTTATAATCTTAAATGACAGAGATGTTAACCAGAATTAAGAATGATGTAAAAGAACTAATATGAAATTAAATTAAAATAGCTGAGTATTGTGGGTTGCCTGATATGTAGATGGAAAAATGAAAAAGTTAACAGACTGAATTTAAGCTAATGGGTTTATGTTTGCAGCAGTGGCGGCTCGTGACATCTGCTATAGGGTGTGCTGCATGAACCACGGCCAATATAAAATAATAGAAATAGAATAACATACGAAAACAAAAACAATAAAATTAGCTTTAATACTAATTAATAGTAACTAATAACGACATGCTATAAAAATCTGATTAACTTACATTTATTGCATTTTTCTAAATTGGAAATTAATACGCCGGTCCTTTTTTGTCGCAAACTTTTCGATTACTTTATCGTTAAAGTTCGGTATTGAAGCGATGAACTTTTTTTCTATCGAGAGTGTGGAAAGGGCTGTTAATCTGTCTTCGCGCATTGAATTTCTTAAAAATGTTTTGATCCGTTTTAAAGTTGAAAAACTACGTTCAGCTTCTGCTGTGGTCATTGGCGTAGTCACCAGAATTTGTATCAACTTTTTGGTTTCTGTTAATGTGTCCTCTAAATTATTAGAAATTATAAATTTTAGTAAAGGCACTGCACCTTTTAATGTTCTACACTCGATATTGGAATACAAAACTGACAGTTCTGTTCGCAAACGGTTTTTATCAAAGAAGTTATAAGCTGTACAAGTTAAATCCAATTCATTTTCAGGAAACTTATTATTATATTTTTCGAAATGTTCTGAAGATAAAAGTGTTGCGGCAACTAGATGATTTGTATATGCAAACCGTTCTTTTGCATTGTTTATAATAACATCACAAACTTCTAGACAGGCAATACGGTGATCCTGTTGGCTGTTATTTGGGCGTTTCCTTTTTTGGACACTAGGCGCCGCATTTAAATTTGAAGCTTGATGTATGATAGGGTCTATTTTATTTCGGACATTGTTAATACTTTGCTCAAAAACATGTATAGCTTTCTGTGCTTCGGTTGGGTCCATGTTCTTTTTTTGAAGATTATTGTACAAAACGTCAACATGTGGCATAATATAATGAAAAACAGTCAGCCAGAAAGTAAAATTTTGATCTTCCAGAATACGTCTAAGTCCTCTTGCTTCCTTGGAAGTAATAGCATTTGACTCTTCTTCTAGTTGCTCCATACACTCAATAATAAAGTCTCTATATTCGTAAACGACATTTACTGTACGAATATTGAAATTCCAGCGTGTAGGGATTGAACGAGGAATATTTTTTCCAACTATTTGATTTAAGACAGCTATTCTTTGAGGTGAATGACTAAAAAATACAGGTATATCATGTAAATCTCCAAAAAATACGCGTACTTGGGAATTAATAGAACATGCTCTTGACATTATTAGATTCAATTGATGGGCGTAACAGTGCACAAAATGAGCAGTTTCATATTTTCTCTTAATTATTGTTTGCACTCCGCCATGTATCCCACTCATAACAGCTGCTCCGTCATAACTTTGTGCAATGAGCTTATTTTTGTTATTCTTTAATATTGGGTCTAAAACATTCAAAATTGTGTTAGCTAAGGTTTCAGCATCATGTTTTTCTGGAAGCAAAAAAGTCCAAAACCTTTCAACTGGAGCACCGTTTTTTACATAACGAAAAACAATGACCATTTGAAATTTCATAGAAACATCCGTTGTCTCATCAGCTATCACTGCTAAAAATGGGGCTTCATTGATTTCGTTTAAAATCTCCTCAGCGTATACTTCTAGCATGCAATCCAAAATATCATTTTGTATTGTTTTTGAGGTACCTTTGAAAATTGTCGCATTTGTAAGGTGTTCACTAAGTGTTTTATCAAGTTCAGCAGAAAAATTCACTAAACCACGAAAAATTCCAGGGTTATCTGATGTTTCAGATTCATCGTGTCCTCGTAAGGCGAGCTCAAAAGCCCCACAGAATTTTATACAGTCAATTATTTTTGACAAAACATACCTGTTTTTCGTCACCTCTTCATTGTGTTTTTGTATATTTATCCAATAAGCAGAGTCAAGTTGGGCCTGTATATTAAGTTTCCCAAATAATGCAAATCGCATTTCATTGTTCATATGAGTTTGCGTGTTTTCATGCTTCTTTATTTTTTCACTTAAATGCACTAGATCCCGCACTCCTGTCTCGCGCCACAATTTTTCCTCTTTATCTGCGCCGAATAATGCACACGGAAAACAGAAAAAAGCATTTTTTTCGGAACATCCACAAATCCACTGATTTCGTAGATACATGTCTTTATTAAATTTACGCGTATATGTTTTTCCACGGCTTTTACCGGACACTTCAATATTAAGATCAGGCATAGGACGGCCACGTTCTTTTATAATCAACTGTTGTTGATAGTGAAGTTTTTGAAATTTATTTACACCTAATTTAAATTGAAACTCCATTGTTTTAAACACGCTCGAACAAAACAAATTAAACAAAATTGTAACCTAAGAATTTCTAAACACGGCACAGATGCAACGGTCACGAATAACTGTCGTGAATTGCAGCTCGCAAACACATTTCCGAGGCCGTTAATCAGCCGATTGCCGAAGCACATCGGCTAAGATCGCCGTTTGCCTAATAAATGCATTTTACCGCTGCCAGTGTTTCGGTTGTTATCGACGCGGCTTCACTGGAGCAGCAAATACGTAAAAAGATTGCTTCACTGGAGCACCAAATACGTAAAAAAATTATACGGTTTCACTAGAGGAGTAAATACGTAAAAAAAATAATATTAATCATCGTTGTTGGTGAATTATTATTAACAGTTGATGTTTAATATGATAATATGGCAGATTTGAAATAAAACTATATTAATTATTCTTTAATAATTAAGATTTGCTATGGTTGTTTGGTAGTTCTGCAGCTCAGCAGCACATAAAGAAAAGCCGCCACTGGTTTGCAGTACCCTATTGTTTAGTATAGTCTAATAAAATTATTTTGAAAGAGAAAAAGGTAACATGAAAATAAAAAAGATAGTAAAATGTGTAGCAGACCAAAGGAATTGACTGTGGTAGTTATTGAATGAGGTGAATAAAGCGAAGGTGACATAACAGGCAACAAAACAAAGTGATTATGTGGTAAGAGAGAGAACATTCCAAAGAGAGACAAGTAAACCAGATCAAGATTTAAGGTCTATTATCAGTAAGAAGGTTGAAGAACCTGAGAGAGTGGTTTGGATGCAGCTCGAAACAACTATTTAGAGCTACTGCCTCAAAAATTAAAATAGCTATGATGATTGCCAACCTCCGTAGCGGAGATGGCACCTGAAGAAGAAGATCAGTAAGAAAATGAGAGTCTAAATAAATTAAGATAAAAATTTGTGATATAAGAGCTGTAGGACCTGAAATGACAGAAACATGAGGTAAGACAAGAAAAAACACACAACTAAAGGAATAGAAAATAAATGTGAAAGAAGATGGGAAATAAAAGAAAAAGGAAAGTAAGAAAATGTAAAGAAGAAGAAATGAAAAAGAGGAAAAGAAAAAAGAAAAGAAGGAAAAGAAGAGAAGAAAGAGGAAAAGAAAAACAGAAAAGAAGAATCGAAACTATGGTAGGAATCGGATAAAGTAGGAGAAAAGAGTGAAGGTAAAGAGAAGGTGCAAATCTAGATGTGTGTTAATGCCCTAATAGCACAAGGACGTCCATAGGACGTCCTTCACGGACTTTAAGGACGTCCCTTGGACATCCGTTTTCGTCCGAGGAACGTCCTGTATACGTCCTATTTTGGTCCAAATGTCGCGCTACCGAACGTCCATCTAAGGTCCGAGGGGACGTAAATTGGACCTTAATCGGACGTCCTAGGGGACGTAAATTGGACCTTGATAGGACGTCCTAGTTTAGTCCAAATGTCACGTTGCCAAACGTCCAATGGACGTCCACCTAACGTCCGAGGGGACATTCGTTGGACGTCAATTGGACCTTCATAGGACGTCCCAGTTTGGTCCAATGCCGTGCTGCCGAACGTGCATCTAACGTCCTGAGGACGTTATTTGGACGTTCATCGGACGTCCAAAAAATACCTTCGGTGGACTTCTATGAAGAATGTATTTTGAATTTTGGGAAATAAAAAATAAAAATTTTAAAGGAACTTTTATTAAAAATTACATTAAATTACATTATAATATATTAATTTATTGATATTTATTTATTAATAACAAACGGGACAAACAAACTTTCAAAATTATATGTACATGAATGCAGCATTAAAGAAATACATAATATAAAATTATTACCTATTACTATCTATATAAAATTATAAATAAAAATAAAGGTGAATTTTCCATACTCTAAGCCCTAAGCCTACATAAATAACAGTTAATACTTTGGGTAAGTATTGTATTGTATGAACGATGGGTGGATTGACTAACAGAAATACCGAGAAATGTTTGCATTTGAAGACAATAACGACGCTTTCACTTTCAGGTAAAAAGATTAGTGACAAATAGTCAGAAAATAGGAAAAACATATTGTGAGATGTATAATAATATCGAACTAAATTAAAAATTCAACGAAAAGCGTAGAAGATCCTAAATTATCCAAAAAATATATAAAATTGGATAGAAAATATAAATGAGGTATAAAAAAGTATCCAATAATCGAAAAATGTGCTAAATATGTACCTATATGGTAAAATTGTAAAGAATTTTTTGTTTATTGAAAAAATATATTGAAAAAAGGTTTCGACAACACAACACAATAATTAAAAATCTCACTGTTTAAAATGTTTGGATGTCATCCTCCTCGGCGTTTGTCCTCCTCTTGGCCATCGAGAATCCATAGGCCATGTTCAGACGGTGGTAGCAGAGTACGAATGCTTCTTCTTCGGCGTTCAGTTACCAGAAAGTGACTGGCTACCCCGGGAAACTCCATGAGCTGTATGGGGTTGATGACTTCCAAAACTCCTCATCCGGTCGAGGAATCAGGAACATGGACTGCTTCGGCACTTCAGAAAAACTCCAGGAACAGGAATCCTCAGCGTAGTTGATGAAAATGTTGGGCGCCTATGTCACATTATAATCCATTGGATGGACCTATGCATTGATGCTCTAAATGGCCCGATGAGGCGGCCGGACGCTGTGTTATGCTGTGAAACAGCGTCTTCCTTTCTTTACATAATAATATATGAAGTATATTTATAATATACAATTCGTATAAATATAATATAATTTGATGAATAAAACACTAGGCGGGAGCCCTAACGACGATAACGACTGAGAGATCAGCTCTCGAACTTCGAACTGATGTCGGTAAATCGAAATATCTATCGCCTATCGTTTTAGTTTTTGAACAGAGAAACCAGGTAGTGGGGGCGATTTTCAGACGTCCAGAAAACGTCCGTATTTCGTCCAGTACGGACGTTCAAAGGACGTACATATTTAGTCCACCGAAGGACGTCCAACGTCGGACGTCCGAAGGACATCCATTTATAGTCCATAGACATTAGGACTAAAACTGGACCTATTTTGGGCACGTATCTTCAACTTCAAAAAGATGCTCTCAAGATTCATCTGTAGTACGAATACATTGATAAAAAATAATATTTTTGCTTATTAGAACTACAAAATTAGCAAACTTATGTTATCTTGGTAACTAGAATAATAAAACATTGTAACAAATAATTTACAAATAAGATTTTCACACTTCACAAAAAAACAAAAACATGTTTTGGATATTAAACTGTACAATTTTGAATTAAATATGATTATCTTTTCGATTTAAACTATTTTATTAACATAATTAAGTTAATATTTTATTGAATTATTTTGCTATTTGATCCCGTAATTCGTATAATTTGCGTCCAATATGGACGATCACAAAAAGTCCGTATTTCGTCCAGTACGGACGTTCATATTTATTTCACCGAAGGACGTTCAACATCGGACGTCCGAAGGACGGACATATTTAGTCCACCGAAGGACGTCCAATGTATGACGTCTGAAGGACGTACATATTTAGTCCACCGAAGGACGTCCCACGTCGGACGTCCAAAGGACGTCAGTTTTTAGTCCATGGACGTTAGGACCAAAAATGGACCTATTTTGGACGTCCAGAGGACGTCGTGTGCTATTAGGGTGGGTGATTAGTAAGGAAATAGAAGAATGTTAGAAACTAGTGGGGTGTTGGGAAAGAGGGAACAAGGTAATGAATAGAAATAACGGAAAATGAATATGGGAGAGTATAAGAAGGATTAAAGTTGGGTTAGGGGAATAATTGTCGATGGATAGGAGTAAAAGGACGATTAAGAGTGGTTTGACGATTAATACAATTAGGGCTAGTCCTCATGTCTCTAGAAATCTCAAGGTCCTCATACAGATCCAACCGTAGAGTGTTCCTGTCTTGGATGTTGTGGATTAATTTAACACCATCAGGGATGCTGAGATTGTGATTGTTAACTTTTAGGTGATGAGAAAAAGCTGAAGTAGTATCTCTCTTAGAATGTTCAGCAGATCTGGTTGATAGTGATCTGCAAGTCCTGCCGATGTAAGAGGCATCATAATCAGAACAAGTCAATCTGTAGACTCCACTACGGTTCATATAGTGTATTGTATCTTTTGTATTTGTCAAAAAGTGGCCAAGGGTGTTACCAACTTTGAAAGAAATATGTATGTTTTCAGAAGAATTAGATACAATACGTTTAATCTTTTCAGATAGAATGGGGTTGTGATATGGTAATGACCTGTAAATGGGTGAGGAGGAAGAGGACTGACGGAAAGCCGAATTTTGTAACATTCTAGATTCTCTTTTACGGATGAGTTTGACTATTATAGAGGGATCGTAACCATTGTTGACAGCTATTTGTTTTATGATGTTGAGTTCATTATTGAATGAGTCTGTTGGCATAGGTATAGAAAAAAGTCTGTGTATGAAACTTCTAAAAGCTGCTAATTTGTGTGATAGAGGATGATTAGAAGAGAAATGAATAACGTGGTCTGTTTGGGTGGGTTTACGAAAGATACCAAAGTTGAATTGGTCGTTAAGTCTGGAAATAGATAAATCAAGAAAGTTAATGGACTGAGAAGATTCTAGTTCCATGGTAAATTTGATATTAGGGTGGATTTGGTTAATTTTGAGAAGAAGTTGTTGAGCTGAGTCAGGGTTACCAGCAATGAAGACCAAACAATCGTCTACATAACGAAACCAATGTAGAATTTCTGGATTTTTCATGATGTGATTGGACTCTAAATGATCCATAAAGACATCAGCTAGGAATGGGGACAAGCAACTGCCCATTGCTAAACCATCGGGTTGTTTGTAGAATTTATTATTAAATTGGAAGAAATCTTGAGATAGACATAATTCAAGGATATCTAGTATCGGTGAAATGACATTGGGATGAATAGATTTGTTGACTAAGAGTGATTTTACCAGACTTAAAGTTTCAAGTTTGGGTACTGAAGTGAATAAGTTGCTAACATCAAAAGATAGCATAGTTATGTCAGGAGTAAGGTTAATGAGTTGAAGTTTGTCCACTAATTGATATGAATTTCATACAGTAAAATGTGGGGTGAAGTTAAGTAAATGTTTTAAGGTATTAAGTATGAATTTAGATAAAATAGACACTGGAGTATTGATGAAACTGACGACTGGACGTATAGGAATTCCAACTTTATGTATCTTAGGCAAACCGTATAGCCTTGGAATGAGAATATTACCAGGGAGTTTATGGTAAGGAGCCCCATGATCAGATAAAAATTCAGAGTATTTTTTGATGTTATCTTTCAATTTACCTATGAATCTCTTAGAGGTATCAGTTGGTATAAGAGTGAAGTGATTTTCCTCTAGAAAAGATGAGACTTTATTGTTGTAAGAATCTTGGTCCAGAATGACCAAACAGTTACCTTTATCAGCCTTAGAAAAAATTAGATTGTGACTGGAAATTTTAAGTTTAATTGATTTAAGAGTTTTAAGATGTGATTGTGCTTGTTTGAATGAAAGATTGTCGGGGAAGAGAGAATTGTTAGAAGCTGAAGAATTTGACGGTGAAGAAATCTTATTTATTTTTATATTTATTAATGTAACGGTAACAGGAATTTCTAGTTGACGTTCTTTGTGAAAGGGATAATGAAAGATTTTTAATCCAAAATCCAAATTCTTTCATTATCCCTTTCACAAAGAACGTCAACTAGAAATTCCTGTTACCGTTACATTAATAAATATAAAAATAAGATTTCTTCACCGTCAAATTCTTCAGCTTCTAACAATTCTCTCTTCCCCGACAATCTTTCATTCAAACAAGCACAATCACATCTTAAAACTCTTAAATCAATTAAACTTAAAATTTCCAAACTTACAACAATAAAGTTTCATCTTTTCTAGAGGAAAATCACTTCACTCTTATACCAACTGATCCCTCTAAGAGATTCATAGGTAAATTGAAAGATAACATCAAAAAATACTCTGAATTTTTATCTGATCATGGGGCTCCTTACCATAAACTCCCTGGTAATATTCTCATTCCAAGGCTATACGGTTTGCCTAAGATACATAAAGTTGGAATTCCTATACGTCCAGTCGTCAGTTTCATCAATACTCCAGTGTCTATTTTATCTAAATTCATACTTAATACCTTAAAACCTTTACTTAACTTCACCCCACATTTTACTGTATTAAATTCATATCAATTAGTTGACAAACTTCAACTCATTAACCTTACTCCTGACATAACTATGCTATCTTTTGATGTTAGCAACTTATTCACTTCAGTACCCAAACTTGAAACTTTAAGTCTGGTAAAATCACTCTTAGTCAACAAATCTATTCATCACAATGTCATTTCACCGATACTAGATATCCTTGAATTATGTCTATCTCAAGATTTCTTCCAATTTAATAACAAATTCTACAAACAACTCGATGGTTTAGCAATGGGCAGTTGCTTGTCCTCATTCCTAGCTGATGTCTTTATGGGTCATTTAGAGTCCAATCACATCATGAAAAATCCAGAAATTTTACATTGATTTCGTTATGTAGACGATTGTTTGGTCTTCATTGCTGGTAACCCTGACTCAGCTCAACAACTTCTTCTCAAAATTAACCAAATAAACCCTAATATCAAATTTACCATGGAACTAGAATCTTCTCAGTCCATTGACTTTCTTGATTTATCTATTTCCAGACTTAACGACCAATTCAACTTTGGTATCTTTCGTAAACCCACCCAAACAGACCACGTTATTCATTTCTCTTCTAATCATCCTCTATCACACAAATTAGCAGCTTTTAGAAGTTTCATACACAGACTTTTTTCTATACCTATGCCAACAAACTCATTCAATAATGAACTCAACATCATAAAACAAATAGCTGTCAACTATGGTTACGATCCCTCTATAATAGTCAAACTCATCCGTAAAAGAGAATCTAGAATGTTACAAAATTCGGCTTTCCGTCAGTTCTCTTCCTCCTCACCCATTTACAGGTCATTACCATATCACAACCCCACTCTATCTGAAAAGATTAAACGTATTGTATCTAATTCTTCTGAAAACATACATATTTCTTTCAAAGTTGGTAACACCCTTGGCCACTTTTTGACAAATAAAAAAAGATACAATACACTATATGAACCGTAGTGGAGTCTACAGATTGACTTGTTCTGATTGTGATGCCTCTTACATCGGCAGGACTTGCAGATCACTATCAACCAGATCTGCTGAACATTCTAAGAGAGATACTACTTCAGCTTTTTCTCATCACCTAAAAGTTAACAATCACAATCTCAGCATCCCTGATGGTGTTAAATTAATCCACAACATCCAAGACAGGAACACTCTACGGTTGGATCTGTATGAGGACCTTGAGATTTCTAGAGACATGAGGACTAGCCCTAATTGTGTTAATCGTCAAACCACTCTTAATCGTCCTTTTACTCCTATCCATCGACAATTATTCCCCTAACCCAACTTTAATCCTTCTTATACTCTCCCATATTCATTTTCCGTTATTTCTATTCATTACCTTGTTCCCTCTTTCCCAACACCCCACTATTTTCTAACATTCTTCTATTTCCTTACTAATCACCCATTAACACACATCTAGACTTGCACCTTCTCTTTACCTTCACTCTTTTCTCCTACTTTATCCGATTCCTACCATAGTTTCGATTCTTCGATTTGAAGTTTTTACTTCTGTATAGGTTTTTTAAACTATGGTATACAGCCAACTATTGGGATTTTCCCATTGATTTTACCTTAAATGAACCTAAAAATTGGAAATGGTAAACTGATAAAATTCTATTTTCAGCATTTTTTTAACAGCATAAGGCAAGAAGATAATGGTTTGTTAATTTTTTTCTAAAAAAGACATACGTACATACTTTATATAAAAAAAGTTTGAGCTTTGAGACTTGAGTAAATTTAAAAAAATATCTCAAAAATATAATTTTTTGAAAAATCTCAAAGTTTGACCCCTTATATCCCTGATGGGAACGGATGAAAAAAATTGAAATTTGGTTGAATGTTACCCCCAAGTAAGTAGAATAAGAAGTAAAAATTTGGAGTTACAGTCATAATATAGCAGTAACAGGTCTGAAAAAAATGGTCAAACATCAAAATGGTCAAAATTTGAGCGTTTGCGGGCAGGGTAATTAAAATTAAAATAAACTGTCTAATGTAATGAAATAAAAATTAATGTATTTTCACCAGATTGCACAATGAATACAAATATATACATGCCGAAATAGGTCCATTTTTATTTTTATTATATTGCAATTTTTTGGGATACGTTTCATACTACGTGACGTCATCCATCAGAGCGTGATGACGTAATCGATGATTTTTTTAAATGGGAATAGGGGTCTTGTGACAACTAAAAATACATTGTACTGCTGTCAGAAAATATAAAAAATGTTTATTTCAAAAATAAACATTTCTTTTCGCTTAAATTAAATCACTAACAGCCTCCCACCTACCTTTGACAGTTTGAACATTTAATTTAAGCGAAAAGCAACATTTACTTGCCAAATAATATTTGTTTTTTCTATTTTATGACAGTAATAAAATGTATTTTGAGTTAAATAAATTACATACATACATTCTTCTTTTTGTGTCAATTAATTTAATTCAAAAATTATTTTTTGGCTACCCTGTATAAATAATTATATTATTGTTTATGCTACTGAACAGATAATTGAACACTCTTTTAAATGAGATAACACACGACCCCTATTGCCATTAAAAAAAATCATAGATTATGTCATCACGCCCAGATGGATGACGTCACTGACGATGACCCGTCATGGAGACATATGAAATATATATAAAAAATTGTAATTTAAAACTAAAAATCGACCTGTTTTGGCATTCCCTTAAAATCTAATAACTGCCAAATATTAAGCTGAACTCTTTTCTTTGGCCCACCCTGTATAAATTTGTATTCATTGTGAAATCTGGTGAAAATAGATTAATTTTTATTTCATTACACAGTTTATTTGAATTTTAATTACCCTGCCCGCAAACGCTCAAATTTTGACAATTTTGATTTTCGACAATTTTTTCAGGCCTGTTACTCCTATATGACGTAAGTCTGCAAATGCAAATTTTTACACCTTATTCTACTTGCCAGGGCCTAACATTCAGCCAAATTTCAATTTTTTTCATCCGTGCCCATCGGAGATTTAAGGGGTCAAACTTTGAGATTTTTCAAAAAATTACATCTTTGAGATTTTTTTTTGAAAAAATTTACTCACGTCTCAAAGCTCAAACTTTTTTTATTTAAAGTATGTACGTATGTCTTTTGCAGATTACAAACCATTATCGGCTTGCCTTATGCTGTTAAAAAAATGCTGAAATGGAATTTGATCAGTTTACCTTTTCAAATTTTTAGGTTTTTTTTAAAGCCTTAAGGGTAGTTTGAAATTAAATAATGCTATAGGCCGTTTTTTTAGAGCATACGTTTCTAAAAAGTTTGGTTTTTGATTTATTGTTCTAGGACAAACATCAGTGAAAATATTGCCTAAAGAGCGAAGCCATGTTTTCCGTGAAAATGATCGATATGCTTTAACAAAAATAGCCTTCATGGGCAAACTAAATTTTTTAAAAATAAAATAAATGGAATTCTGTAGTCTCTATAGACTGAAGTTTAAAGGGTAGAAAGATAAAAAGATATTAAAAATAGTCAAGCAACCAACCAAGTTATATGAGACCACTTGGCATGGATTGACCCGCTACAAAAAATGTAGGTTTAAATATAAACATCTCGAAAACAAAAATAATGACAAATTTGGTACCCAACCAGAACATCAGTATTGGTGGGAAGAAATAGAACTCGTAGATAGATATAAATACCTGGGACATGAAATTACGATTGGCAGGGATAACCAGACTCATGAACTAAAGAGAAGAGTCGGTCTAGGGTGGGCAGCATTTGGAAAACTGAGAGAAACTTTTAAAAGTGAGTTACCGACATGCCTAAAGAGAAAGGTATTTGATCAGTGCGTCCTTCCAGTCTTGACGTACGGATCAGAAACACTTACCTTAATTAAAGCCTCTGCTATCAAACTAAGAGTGGCGCAGAGAAGAATGGAGCAATCAATGTTAGGAATAACTCTGCGAGACAAAATCAGAAACGAAGAAATCAGGAGAAGAACAAAGGTGACTGACGTCATCGAGAGGATAGCCAGGTTGAAGTGAAGATGGGCAGAATACATAGCCAGAATGACAGATGGGCGATGGACGAAGAGGTTATTGGAATGGAGGCCAAGAGAAGACAAGATAAGCGTCGGTCGACCGCCTACAAGATGGACTGACGACTTAAGAAAGGTAAATAAAAACTGGATGAGAGCGGCGCAGGATAGATGGGGTTGGAAACGAGCGGAGGAGGCTTATGTTCAGCAGTGGACTTTTGAGGCTGGATGATGAACTTATGCTTTCACCACAGTCAACTTCTTTTGAATTTCTATGTTTATTCTATTTTTAAAGTTAGCTGTGACTGTGGTGCTAGTATGGCTCTTAAAACTATTCTTATCTGGTATTACATTTTTATTTATTAGTTTTTTGCTTGCATTCTTCTGGTCATTTGCCCTCCCTGTACCATTTCTTTTTTATCATTGTCCCATTTCCATTCCATTTCATTTACTCTCCGTTTCATATATCCTATTTTTACTGTGTTTCCTTTTTCTCTCTCTTCCTTGGCATATTTTCTTACTTTTGCCTGAATTTCCCTTTCCTTTCTGATCATGTTCGCTTCTCTATATATTGTAGGATCTGTAGTAGCTTTAAGTTTACTTTTATTCTTTAGTATTTGTATCTTATCAGTCATATTTTCCAGTTCCGCTGTGAATGTCGTATTCCCTATTTTTACTGCTCCTCTAAGTTTTGTGCGTACTTCGATTTTTCTTTCAAATAATTGTTCTAGTTTGTTCTGGTTTCTGTTGTTAGGCCTTTAATTACGATACTGTTTTTCCTCGCAGTTCTCTCAAGTTTCTCTATCCTTGCATTTGTTTCCTTTAGTTCTTTCTCTAGTTCCATATTCTTCTTCTTCACTTCCTTCACACATTCCAAGGTTTCTCTTTGTTCTTAGCGTAGATTTTTTATTTCTTTCATCATAATATCATCATTCTTAAGCATGATCTCGCGCATCATTTGCTGGATGTCCTAGTTCTGGTTTCTATCCCTGGTAGGTGAAATAATATTACGTACCTATATGAAAATATAAGTTTAACTTAGAAGATCAATAATTATTATACCTATGAATGATCAATGATCACTTTATAATATTACAAATAATCTGAATATGCTGTTGACAGACATTTCAAACAAAAATGAAGTGAAAGAAGTTGAGGAATGAAAGTGAGTGTAAAATTCTGATCGATACCAGAACTGTTATATTGAAATTTATTCAAAACCATATTAATAAAATATCACACATATATTTTTAAGCCAATTCGTTCAAATTTGTTATAGGAAAAAAACATTATTTAAAATATGTGATTAACTCAGTTTCTTTAAATTTGCCGATGTATATATTATATCTGCATGTTGTACATGTTGGCTTTTCTATGAATATAACGGGTAAGTTGATAAGAGGTTAGTTTAATATATTTCTAAATATATTCTAACAAATAGCTTCTCTTTGAATTAGAAAGGCAAAAGGTCAAGCTGATAGAGCAAGATACTACCTATGTAGTCAATTACGGATTTCTCATTTCGACTTTTGACTTCACTAGCATATCTACACGATGATTTCTTTGTGTTTTACAAATATATTAATTGTCATATTATTTATTGTGCACATTAATTCTAGCAATCTCCTTCCATTGTTATTTCTAGTCATTTCTTTAAATTATCCTATATATCTAGTAGATCCTTCGTCTTTTATTATAACCCTACTGTCGAGATCCCCTACAATTATTTCTCCTCTTGCGGCATCTGTTGCAAACGTTAAATCTCCCCAAAATGCATCTTTGCTTTGTCCATTATCATCTTCGTTGAGTCTATATACTACTATAATATTTTTATTACGGCTACACTATTAGTAATATTATCTTTGACCATGCATTCCAGAAGTACACACAACCAAACTTATATGAACCATCTTGATCATGATACTTTTTATTATTTTAATCTAATTAAGGCTAAATTCAATTTTTTTCCATTGCACTTCTCCGGAGCCTAACTACAGGTTACAGAACCAAATTAACATACCTGCGAGCTAATAAAGTTGGTTGGATGAAAATTAAAGGATTTTTTTACCGATCATAATTCATCCCCAGACATGACCCTTCCTCTTTTATATTTGTGAACAAATCTGTCAGTTTCCGTTTTTGCTTGTCTCCCTCGCCCTCTAAGTATTCGAATTCGTTAATTATCTGAGTTTACATATCCTATTTTCGTTTGAAAATAACACACTTTTCCAATTTCCAATGTTCCAGTTTAGGTGTTGAAGACACCAATTTACGTGATCAATCTTGTGCTGGCTGGATAACTCGGGATCCCGTAACTTTCTCCTGCTTATAGTCCTGAGTACACGAGCTCTCCTTCTTATCGTTTTAACTGAAATACTTACACCTATATCTTTTAGAAGGAACATTTAGAAATTGTTTGTTTTCTTTCTCCTTTATTTTCAGCTTTGACATTATTTTTAATTCGGCAATTTCTGCTTTCTATTCTCTATGCTATTTACTCATTGCTGTTAGTTCTGTGTGCATATATTTTAATAAGTTTTTATTGTTTTCTCTTAGTATTTCTCTTAATAAAAACTTAAAAATAGATCCTCAAGAGAAAAAGGACAAACGGACGACCAAATAAGGATATAATAATATAAGTGAAGCTATGAGTATAAAAAATATAGTATAGAAGACAATTCATAGTAAAACAAAAAAAAAACAAATAAATCTGAAAAGAAAACAAAAAATACAAATATGAAAGCTGAAAAAACAGAAAAAGGATAATTAGAAAATGACGAGATCAAATTGAACAAATAGACGGAAAAATTAAAAGTTTCAAAACAATATTTATGCAAAAGGGTATGCAAAAGTTTATGCAAAAGTTTATGCAAAAGCTTTTGCATAAAATATGAAGCAAATAACTAGGTTTAATAATAATAATAATAATAATAACCCCACTCCCACGCCTGTGGGAGTTTTTTGTCAGTTCTTCTATCAGGCGCGGCCCCCTGCGAATGGGGGATGCTTTCTGGGTATTCGTAGCGCCAGTACCCAGAGAGTAGCAGGGATACTTGCCGTGGAACAAAAACTGACACCTGGCAGTAGGTATAAAATGCATACCCATGAGAATGGAGAATAATAATTTATGTTTAGGATCGCTACCTGGGGATCGACAGGGCACGTCTGGAGCCGGCGCTGGACGTGACAGCATGCGGGACGTCGGTGGCAGGGTGTTGAGGAGGCGGGCCCCTGTCATACAATCAGCTACAGCCCAACCACAACCACAACCACAAGCGAGCCAAACAACAACAAGAGCTCCACCCGCCGAAGGTGCTGCGCTGGATCATCAGCCGGCGCTCACTCAAGCGGGACGACCGAGGCAGCGCATGAAATGGACTGTGTCCATTAATGAAAACATTTTGCGCTTCTACTACAAGGTGACAAACCTCGGTCAAGAAACAATCGGCTACCGACAACAGCTGTATGCCGAATTTTGCAGGACGTACCCAGATATTCAAGTATCGGAGCAACGAGTATCAGACCAATACCGGGTAATTATAAGAAACAACCTTATCCCAGAGACTAGACGCAATATCATCAGAAGCGAAGTCGAACGGGAGATTCATAACGATGTTGTAATTGAAGATCAAGTCCCCAATGAAGTTCATGAGCAGATTCCTGAGCTTGCCATACAAGAAACTCAACCTGACAATACAGAGCAGGAAAACAACGAGCTACATGATAACCTAGTAAGCGAAATGGCACGTGCTGTACAAGAGTTTAATGGAACAAACCCACTTAGCAGACCACCGCTACCACGAATAAACTCTTGTAAGAGACTAGGTGTGCTGTTACAAATTGTGAACACTGAAGTCCTACCCAATTATGTCGTAGAAGCCCACACATTAGAGTATCTGCACATGCTAATCTACTGTGCAGCAACAGCAATTGCTAATGTAATGGGCATTAAGATCAGAACACGACGGGGTACTAATAATGGAAGGACTGGTAGCAGAACTGCACCCTGGGAAAAAAGACTGATCGGAAAGATTGAATTGCTGCGTAAGGAGATTGGTCAAGTCACAGAATATATACGAGGTGTAAGAAGTACAAGAGTCATCAGGAGAGCTGAAGAAATAATACGGAATACTGCAAGACACTCAAGATACGATCCAGAAAACAACACAGCCCAACAGTGCCTGGACACATTAAAACAAAGACTCTCAGTTTATTCAGGACGACTAAGAAGGTACAAAGTGAGTAACAATCGAAAATCCGACAATGCCCTTTTTGAAAATGCTGAGAAGGCGTTCTATCGAAAACTCAATTCCACCGTAGAAAATCTCGATAAGTCTTACGCAAGCCAAGAAGAAATTCATGAGTTTTGGGGAAATCAACTTTCCACACCAGCTGCTCTTAACAACAATGCTGGATGGATAGAAGATACGGCACAGAACTGCCAACACTACACTACTACTCTCTACAAACCCTTCACCACTGAAGAAGTCTCAAATATCATCAAAGAGCTTCATAACTGGAAATCTCCTGGACCAGACGGAGTTCAAAACTTTTGTCTCAAGAAGTTTTGGAGTGCTCATGAACGCTTCTCAACACTAATTATTCATGTTATTTCTAATCCGCAGGATATACCATCATTCCTAACTCAGGGAACCACTTATTTAATACCGAAGGATCAAAATAACACCCAAGATCCAGCAAAATACCGCCCAATTACTTGCCTTCCAACTTTGTATAAATTGGTCACATCCTGTGTAGCCCGGCGTATATACCAACACTGTGCTCTGAACAATATCATAGAGCCTCAACAGAAAGGATGCGCTAAGGGTTCCATGGGTTGCAAAGAACAACTTATCATCGACTCAGTCATTTCTAATCAAGCATATTCCAAAAAGAGGAATCTATTTACTGCTTTTATTGATTTCAAGAAGGCCTTTGATTCAGTGCCGCATGAATGGCTTATAGATATATTGAGAATATATAAAGTCGATGATAATATAGTGACCTTTTTACAACATATAATGACAGAGTGGAAAACTAGAATTCACCTTCAAATACCTGGTGAAAGTAACATCGAAACTGAAAATATCGTAATCAGCCGGGGCCTGTTTCAAGGAGATTCGTTGAGTCCTCTGTGGTTCTGCCTAGCTATGAACCCACTATCTCAGCTATTGAACTCCACAGATGCAGGTTTTAGCATCAAAAATAACAACAATGTGGTGGCGAAGCTTAATCATGTATTGTACATGGATGATTTGAAATTAATGGCTTCCACTCGAAACCAACTCGACGAGATGCTAAAAACTGTAGAAACTTTTTCTAATGATATTAGTATGCACTTCGGACTAGATAAGTGCCGTATTTTAAATATAGTCAGAGAAAAAGTACAGCCCGGAGGATTCGATATGCAAAATGGCCAGAACATCGAGGCCATGGGTGAAAACGATATGTATAAATATCTTGGAGTAAATCAAGCGCGGAAAATTGACCATAAACAGATGAAAACAGAGATCACTACTGAGTTTATACGAAGGGTAAATCAGCTGCTTCGCTCACACCTTAACAGTAGAAATTTGTTTAAGGCACTAAACACCTACGCATGTTCCGCGCTTAGCTACTCATTTGGTATTGTTAAGTGGACAAAAACAGATATAGAAGCTCTTCAGCGAAGAGTATGAACACACCTCACAAAGGCACAAAAACACCATCCTAAAAGTGCAGTAGAAAGAACAACATTACCACGAAATCTAGGAGGAAGAGGACTTATGGATATAGATGAGCAATTAGATAAACAAATTGCTAATTTAAGAACTTATTTTCAGATGCAAGCTGAGACATCTACTCTACATCGCGCTATCTGCGCAGTAGATGACACAACACCGATCAAACTGAGGGAACCAGAAATGCGCATAAACCACCTTACTAAGGACGAAAAAGTGCGCGCCTGGATGGGTAAACCTCTGCACGGGCGACATCCCAATGAGGTCAGCCAAGATTATGTCGACAATATAGCGTCGAACTACTGGTTGTCATCAGGAAAGATGTTCCCTGAGACGGAGGGTTCATTACTGGCCATTCAGGATCAGGTTATACCAACCAGAAATTACCTGAAATATATCATCAAAGACCCTCAGGTTCAAAACGACAGATGCCGATATGGATGTCAAGCCCAAGAAACCATCCAGCATCTTACAGGGGGCTGTCAGGCATTTGCTGCAACTGAATACAAGGAACGGCATGACGCAGTGGGAAAAACCCTTCATCAAGAGATAGCTATTAAGCTGGGACTTCTCCAAACAGACCATCTCCCGTATTATCAATACGTCCCTGAGAGTATGCTTGAGGATGGCAACTACAAGCTATACTGGGACCGCACTGTGCTCACAGACCAAACAGTGGCACATCATAGACCAGATCTCGTACTAGTTAATAAATTAACAAGACAAACAACACTAATTGATGTGGCGATACCTAACAACAATAATCTACGTAGTAAATTTACTGAAAAGATCGACAAGTACAGAGATCTAGAAATTCAAATACGAAGGCAATGGAGAATGCAAAGTACACAGACGATACCGATTATTATGTCTACTACTGGAGTCATTCCGAAGGCCCTCCTCGAAAGCATAAAAAAGCTGGGTCTGAATGAACATCTTTATAAGACCATGCAGAAAGCTGTACTACTCGCGACGGCCAGATGCGTACGAAAATTTTTGGGAGATACACCTGCATTCCAAGTCACCTAGGGCTCGATAACACGGAAAGAGTCCCACCAGAGCTCAATCCTTTTGATACCGTAGGTATCTGGGATGAGTCAATTTTCCCCTAAGAGGGAGTATGAGCCGTATGGCTAAATCTGGATAATAATAATAAGTGGTTGCATAATAAGTGGGAGTTTTATAATAATTTCCTGTGGGAGTTTTATGTCAGTTCTTCTATCAGGCGCGGCCCCCTGCGAAGGGGGATGCTTTTTGGGTATTCGTAGCGCCAGTACCCAGAGAGTAGCAGGAATACTTGCCGTGGAACAAAAACTGACACCTGGCAGTAGGTATAAAATGCACACCCATGAGAACGGAGACTAATAGTTTATGTTTAGGGCCGCTGCCTGGGGATCGCCAGGGCACGTCTGGAGCCGACGCTGGACGTGACAGCATGCGGGACGTCGGTGGCAGGGTGTTGAGGAGGCGGGCCCCTGATACACAAACAGCTACAGCTAAACAACAAGAACAACAACCACAAGCGAGCCAGACAACAGCAAGAGCTCCACTCGCTGAAGGTGCTGCGCCGGAACATCAGCCGGCGCTCACTCAAGCGGGACGACCGAGGCAGCGCATGAAATGGACTGTGTCCATTAACGAAAGCATTTTGCGCTTCTATTATAAGGTGACAAACCTCGGTCAAGAAACGATCGGCTACAGACAACAGCTGTATGCCGAATTTTGCAGGAAGTACCCAGATATTCAAGTATCGGAGCAAAGAGTATCAGATCAATACCGGGTAATCATAAGAAACAACCTTATCCCAGAGACTAGACGCAATAGGATCAAAAGCGAAGTCAAACGGGAGGTTAATAACCAAGATCTAGTTTTAGATCCAGTCCCTAATGAAATCCTTGATGAGCAGATTCCTGAGATTCCCATACCAGAAACTCAACTTGACAATACACAGCAGGAAAACAACGAGTTGCGCGATAGTCTAGAAAACGAAATGGCTCGTGCCGTACAAGAGTTTAATGGAACAAATCCACTTAGCAGACCACCGCTACCATGAATAAACTCTTGTAAGAAACTAGGTGCCCTGTTAGAAATTGTGAACACTGAAGTCCTACCAATTATGTCGTAGAAGCCCACACATTGGAATATCTGCATATGCTAATCTACTGTGCAGCAACAGCAATTGCCAATGTAATGGGCGTTAAGATCAGAACACGACGGGGTACTAATAACGGAAGGACTGGTAACAGAATTGCACCCTGGGAAACAAGACTTCTCGAAAAAATTGAATTACTGCGTAGGGATATTGGTCAAGTCACAGAATATATAAGAGGTGTAACAAGTAGAAAAGCCATTAAGAGAGCTGAAGAAATAATGCGGAGCACTGCAAGACACTCGAGATACGATCCAGAAAATAACACAGCCCAACAGTGTCTGGATACATTAAAACAAAAACTCTCCGTTTATTCAGGACGACTAAGAAGGTATAAAGTTAGTAACAACCGAAAATGTGACAATGCACTTTTTGAGAACTCTGAGAAGGCGTTCTACCGAAAACTCAATTCCACCGTAGAAAGTGTCGACAAGTCTTACCCAAGCCAAGAAGAAATTCATGAGATTTGGGGAAATCAACTTTCCACACCAGCTGCTTTTAACAACAATGCTGGCTGGATAGAAGATACGACGCACAACTGTCACCACTACGTCACTGCTAACTACGAACCATTCACGACTGAAGAAGACTCAAATGTCATCAAAGAGCTTCATAACTGGAAATCTCCTGGACCAGACGGAGTTCAGAACTTCTGGCTTAAAAAGTTTTGGAGTATTCATGAGTGCTTATCAACATTAATTAATCATGTTATTTCTAATCCGCAGGAATTACCATCATTTCTAACTCAGGGAACTACTTATTTAATACCCAAGGATCAAAATAACACCCAAGATCCATCCAAGTACCGCCCAATTACTTGTCTTCCAACTTTGTTTAAATTGGTCACATCCTGTGTAACCCGGCGTATCTACCAACACTGTGCTCTAAACAATATCATAGAGCCTCAACAGAAAGGAGGCGCTAAGGGTTTCATGGGTTGCAAAGAACAGCTTATCATCGACTCAGTCATTTCTAACCAGGCATTCACTAAATAAGGAACCCTTTTACTGCTTTTATTGACTACAAAAAGGCCTTTGATTCAGTACCGCATGAATGGCTAATAGATATATTGAAAATATACAAAGTCGATGATAACATAGTGACCTTTTTAAGGCATATAATGAGAGATTGGAAGACTAAAATTCACTTCCAAATACCTGGTGAAAACAATATCGAAACCGAAAATATCGCAATCAACCGGGGCCTATTTCAAGGAGACTAGTTGAGTCCATTGTGGTTCTGTTTAGCTTTGAACCCCCTTTCCCAGCTATTAAACTCCACTGACTCAGGTTTTAGCATTAAAAGCAATATTACTGTGGTAGCGAAGCTCAATCATCTGTTGTATATGGATGATTTTAAGTTAATGGCTTCCACTCCAGAACACCTAGAAGAGATGCTAAAAACTGTAGAAACATTCTCTAATGATATTAGTATGCAGTTCGATCTAGACAAGTGCCGTGTTTTGAATATAGTCAGAGGAAAGGTACAGCCCGGTGGATTCGATATGCAAAATGGCCAGAACATCGAGGCCATGGGCGACAACGATATGTACAAATATCTTGGAGTAAAGCAGGCGCGGAAAATTGACCATAAGCAAATGAAAACTGAGATAACTACTGAGTTTATAAGAAGGGTAAAACAGCTGCTTCGTTCACAGCTTAACAGTAAAAATTTGTTTAAGGCACTAAACACCTACGCTTGTTCCGCGCTTAGCTATTCATTTGGTATGGTTAAGTGGACAAAAACGGATATAGAAAATCTTCAGCGAAAAGTACGAACACACCTCACAAAGGCACAAAAACACCACCCTAAAAGTGCAGTAGAACGAACAACATTACCCCGGTATTTAGGAGGAAGAGGACTTATGGATATAGGTGAGCAATTAGATAAACAAATTTCTAATTTAAGAACTTATTTTCAGATGCAGGCTGAGACATCTACTCTACACCGCGCAATTTGCGCAGTAGATGACACAACACCGATCAAACTGAGGGAACCAGAAATGCGCATAAACCACCTTACTAAGGACGAAAAACTGCGCACCTGGATGGGTAAGCCTCTGCACGGGCGACATCCCAATGAGGTCAGCCAAGACTATGTCGACAATACAGCGTCGAACTATTGGTTGACATCAGGAAAGATGTTCCCTGAAACGGAGGGTTCATTACTGGCCATTCAGGATCAGGTTATACCAACCAGAAATTACCTGAAATATATCGTCAAAGACCCTCAGGTTCAAAACGACAGATTCCGGTATGGATGTCAAGCCCAAGAAACCGTCCAACATATTACAGGGGGCTGCCAGGCATTTGCTGCAACTGAATATAAGGAACGGCATGACGCAGTGGGAAAAATCCTTCATCAAGAGATAGCTAACAAGCTGGGACTTCTCCAAACGGACCATCTCCCATATTATCAATACGTTCCTGAGAGTGTGCTTGAGGATGGCAACTACAAGCTATATTGGGACCGCACTGTGCTCACAGACCAAACAGTGGCACATAATAGACCAGATCTCGTACTAGTTAATAAAATAACAAGACAAACAACACTAATTGATGTGGCGATACCTAACAACAATAATCTACGTAGTAAGTTTACTGAAAAGATCGATTTACCGAAATAAAATACAGAAAGTGGGGGTGGATAGGTCACACACTCCGAAAAGATAGTTCCAGTACTGCAAAAAATGCCCTAGAGTGGAATCCCCAAGGAAAGAGAAAAAGAGGTCGCCCAGCACAAACTTGGAGAAGATCCATCATGGACGAGATAAGAAGTCAAGGAAAGTCTTGGAATGAGGTGAAGGCCCTAGCGCAAAATAGAACCCGATGGCGCGTTTTCACTGAAGCTCTATGCTCCACTTAGGAGTTCAAGAACATTATATATATACATTTACTGAAAAGATCGCCAAGTATAGAGATCTGGAAATTCAAATACGGAGACAATGGAGAATGCAAAGTACCCAGACGATACTTATTGTTATGTCTACTACTGGAGTCATTCCGAAGACCCTCCTCGAAAGCATAAAAAAGGTGGGTCTAAATGAACATCTTTATAAGACCATGCAGAAAGCTGTACTACTTGCGACGGCCAGAAGTCTACGAAAATTTTTGGGAGATACACCTGCATTCCAAGTCACCTAGGGCTCGATAACACGGAAAGAGTCCCACCAGAGCTCAATCCTTTTGATACCGTAGGTATCTGGGATGAGTCAATTTTCCCCTTAGAGGGAGTGTGAGCGGTATGGCTAAATCTTGGATAATAATAATGCGAATGGGGAATGCTTTCTGGGTATTCGTGGCGCCAATACCCAGAGGGTAGCAGGGATACTTGCCGTGGAACAAAAACTGACACCTGGCAGTAGGTATAAAATGCACACCTATGAGAATGGAGACTAATAGTTTCTCATCTAGATGCTGAAAACAGTAGAAACATTCTCTAATGATATAAATATGCCCTTTGTACTAGACAAGTGCCGTGTTTTAAATATAGCCAAAGGAAAGATACAGCCCGGTGGATTCGATATACAAAATGGCCAGAACATCGAGCCCATGGGTGAATAAGATATATACAAATATCTTGGAGTAAAACAGGCGCGGAAAATTAACCATAAGCAAATGAAAACTGAGATAACTACTGAGTTTATACGAAGGATATAACAGCTGCTTCGTTGACAGCTTAACAGGAAAAATTTGTTTAAGGAACTTAACACCAACGCTTGTTCTGCGCTTAGCTATTCATTTGGTACTGTTAAGTGGACAAAAACAGATATGGAAAATCTTCAGCGAAAAGTACGAACACACCTCATAAAGGTACAAAAACACCATCCTAAAAGTGCAGTAGAAAGAACGACATTACCACGGAATCTAGGAGGAAGAGGACTTATGAGTATAGGTGAGCAATTAGATAAACAAATTGCTAATTTAAGAACTTACTTTCAGATGTACATTGCGCTATATGGATGATATGGATGTTAAGCCCAAGAAACCATCCAGCATCTTACAGGGGGCTGTCAGGCATTTGCTGCAACTGAATACAAGGAACGGCATGGCGCAGTGGAAAAAATCCTTCATCAAGGGATGGCTATCAAGCTGGAACTTCTCCAAACGGACCATCTCCCATATTATCAATACGTCCCTGAGAGTATGCTTGAGGATGGCAACTACAAGCTATACTGGAACCGCACTGTGCTCACAGACCAAACAGTGGCACATAATAGACCAGATCTCGTACTAGTTAATAAATTAACAAGACAAACAACACTAATTGATGTGGCGATACTTAACAACAATAATCTGCGTAGTAAATTTACTGAAAAGATCGCCAAGTACAGAGATCTGGAAATTCAAATACGAAGACAATGGAGAATGCAAAGTACCCAGAGGATGCCTATTATTATGTCTACTACTGGAGTCATTCCCAAAAACCTCCTCAAAAGCATAAAAAGGCTGTGTCTAAATGAACATCTTTACAAGGCCGTGCAGAAAGCTGTACTACTCGCAACGGCCAGATGTGTACGAAAATTTTTGGAAGATACACCTGCATACCAAGTCACTTAGGGCTCGATAACACGGAAAGAGTCCCACCGGAGCTCAATCCTTTTGATACCGTAGGTATCTGGGATGAGTCAATTTTCCCCTTAGCGGGAGTGTGAGCCGTATGGTTAAATCTGGATAATAATAATAATTCCACTTGCCGTGGAACAAAAACTGACACCTGGTAGTAGGTATAAAATGCATACCCATGAAAATGGTAGATAATCATAATTTATGTTTAGGGCCGCTCCCTAGGGATCGCCAGGGCACGTCTGGAGCCGGCGCTGGACGTCGGTGGCAGGGTGTTGAGGAGGCGGGCCCCTGTCATACAATCAGCTACAGCCCAAAACAACAACCACAAGCGAGCCAAACAAGAGCTAGAGCTCCACCCGCTGAAGGTGCTGCGTTGGAACATCAGCCGGCGTTCACTCAAGCGGGACGACGAGGCAGCGCATGAAAAGAACTGTGTCCATTAATGAAAACATTTTGCGCTTCTACTACACGGTGACAAACCTCGGTCAATAAACGATCGGCTACCGACAACAGCTGTATGCCAAATTTTGCAGAGAGTAGGTACCCAGATATTCATGTATCGGAGCAACGAGTATCAGAGCAATACCGGGTAATCATAAGAAATAATCTTATTTCAGAGACTAGACGCAATACCATCAAAATAGAAGTCGAACGGGAGATTAACAACCAAGGGCTAGTTTTAGATCAAGTCCTTAATGAAATCCCTGATGAGCAGAACCCTCAGCTTCCCATACCAGTAACTCAACCTGATAATACACCGTAGGAAAATAACGAGTTACGTGATAGCCTAGTAAACGAAACAGCTCGCGTCGTACAAGAGTTTAATGGAACAAACCCACGCAGCAGACCACCGCTACCAAGAATAAACTCTTGTAAGAAACTAGGTGCGCTGTTCCAAATTGTGAACACTGAAGTCCTAACCAATTAGGTTGTAGAAGCTCACACATTAGAATATTTGCATATGCTCATCTACTGTGCAGCAACAGCAATTGCTAATGTAATGGGCATTAGGATCAGAACACGACGGGGTACTAATAACCGAAGAACTGGTAACAGAATTGCACCCTGGGAAAAAAGACTGCTAGGAAGATTGAATTACTGCGGAGGGATATTGGTCAAGTCACAGAATATTTACGAGGAGTACCAAGTAGGAAACTCACTACAAGAGCTGAAGAAATAATGCGGAGCACTGCAAGACACTCGAGATACGATCCAGAAAATAATACAGCCCAACAGTGTCTGGATACATTAAAACAAAAACTCGCCATCTATTCAGGGCGACTAAGGAAGCAAAAACTTAGTAATAACCGAAAATGTGACAAAACACCTTTTGAGAATTCCGAGAAGGCGTTCTACCGAAAACTCAATTCCACCGTAGAAAGTGTCGACAAGTCTTACCCAAGCCAAGAAAAAATTCATGAGATTTGCGGAAATCGACTTTCCACACCAGCTGCTTTTAACAACAATGCTGACTGGATAGAAGATACGACGCACAACTGGCACCACTACGTCACTGCTAACTACGAACCATTCACGACTGAAGAGGTCTCAAATGTCATCAAAGGGCTTCATGAGTGCTTATCAACATTAATTAATCATCATGTTATTTCTAATCCGCAGGAAAACCATCATTTCTAACTCAGGGAACTACTTATTTAATACCAAAGGATCAAAGTAACACCCAAGATCCATCCAAGTACCGCCCAATTACTTGTCTTCCAACTTTGTATAAATTGGTCACATCCTGTGTAGCCCGGCGTATCTACCAACACTGCGCTCTAAATAATATCATAGAGCCTCAACAGAAAGGATGCGCTAAAGGTTCCATGGGTTGCAAAGAACAAGTTATCATCGACTCAGTTATTTCTAACCAGGCATTCACCAAAAAAGGAACCTCTTTACTGCTTTTATTGACTTTAAAAAGGCCTTTGATTCAGTACCGCATGAATGGCTTATAAATATATTGAAAATATACAAAGTCGATGATAACATAGTGACCTTTTTAAGGCATATAATGGGAGATTGGAAGACTAAAATTCACCTCCAAATACCTGGTGAAAACAATATCGAAACCGAAAATATCGCAATCAACCGGGGCCAGTTTAAAGGAGACTTCTTGAGTCCATTGTGGTTCTGTTTAGCTTTCAACCCCTTTTCCTAGCTATTAAACTCCACGGACTCAGGTTTTTGCATTAAAAACAATAATACTGTGGTACCGAAGCTCAATCATCTGTTGTATATGGATGATCCAAATTAATTGCTTCCACTCGAGAACACCTAGAACAGATGCTAAAAACTGTAGAAACATTCTCTAATGATATTAGTATGCAATTCGGTCTAGACAAGTGCCGTGTTTTGAATATAGTAAGAGGAAAGGTACAGCCCGGTGGATTCGATATGCAAAATGGCCAGATCATCGAGGCCATGGGCGACAACGATATGTACAAATATCTTGGAGTAAAGCAGGCGCGGAAAATTGACCATAAGCAAATAAAAACTGAGACAACTACTGAGTTTATACGCAGGGTAAAACAGCTGCTTCGTTCAGAGCTTAACAGTAAAAATTTGTTTAAGGCACTAAACACTTACGCTTGTTCCGCGCTTAGCTATTCACTAAACCTCAAACCTCAATCCTTTATATGCGATAGCATATAAAATTGGCAATATTTTCGGTTGGAGAATTAATTGATAAAACAATAGGTCTTAGTGATAATTTCGGTTTGTGTATTTTTGGTAATGCATAGAATTTTGGGGCGTTGCTATTAAATTTCGTTAGTTGTTTTTTGGTAGGTTCGTCAATAAAGTATCTATTAAGTAAATTCAGCCTCAGCCTTCTACATTATGTAGATCTACATTAAGTAGATCAGGCCATATTCTACTGTGCTCTACAATCACGGTTAGGCTAAAGAGAGTCTGTGAAAATAAAAAAAACCTGCAAAATATCACTAGATACACTCCAAAACCCATGCACTCTAAATAAAGTTTCTCAAGAAATTAACAACAAGTTCCACGAAATTAGATCAGAAGATACCTACAACATAAATGATTGCTGGGAACAAATATGAAAACGACAATAATCACCGCCGCTCGATAAAATCTTCTAAAACAACGAACAGTTAAAAATGACTGGATGACACAGGATATCTTAGATCTAATTGACGATCGGAGGCAGTACAAATCCATAAGCAGAGAAAATACAATGAAACACATAAACAAATCCGAAAAAGAATTAACGCTGCAAAAGACCGATGGTTACAAGAATCCTGTTTAGAAATTGAGAAACTGGAGCAACAACACGACAGCTTCCACTTGCACAAAACACTAAAAGAATTATTAGGCAAAAGCAGAATTTACAGGCAAAGTATATTGTAAGACTCTGGTGGTAGAATTATATGTAATATTAAAGAGCGCTTTACCGAATGGGAAAATTACATAACAGAATTATTTAAAGATGATCAAAGAATCTACGAAGAAATATCATCTAGCAGAGATCCAGGTCCACCGGTCTTAATCTCAGAAGTTCAGAAGGCCATCGACCAAGCAAAACGAAGGAAGACTTCTGGTCCTGACGAAATACACACAGAATTGTTACAACTATTAGATAATGAGAGTGTTGCCATTATCACCTCCTTCTTTAATAATATATACAGCAGCGGCAAATTACCAGACAACTGGTTAGAATCAATACTGGTAACTATTCCCAAGAAAAGGAATGCCAGACAGTGTAGCGACTATCGACTTACCAGTTTAATGAATTACACGCTCAAAATTTTTATGAAAACATTCATCATCATCAGTAGCTCGACAACCCTTTTTGGGTCCTGGCCTGTTCTAGGATTTTCCGCCATTCTGTTATGTTCCTTGCTTTGTTCTTCCAGTTGGTAATCTCAAGTGTTTTCAGATCTTGTTCCACTTGTTCCATGTATCTAAGTTTGGGTCTTCCCTTTGGACCTTCTCCCTACTGGTGTCTGCCTCATCATATGTTTTGGTGTTTCAGTCTCCAATATCCGTTCAACATGGCCCATCCAGCGTAGACGTCCGATCTCTATGGATGTTATGAGATCAGGTTCGTTGTATACTGAGTATAGTTCAAAATTATATCTTCTGCGCCATACGTCATTTTCTTTCACCCCCTTAATATGTGTCAAGGATTTTTCGTTCAAACGTACCTAATAAGTTCTCATCACTTTTCGACATCGCTTTTGTATATTTTGCATTTAGTTTTTCTCGTGATGTTGTTAGATCTTAGATGTTTAATTAGTCCATTATACGTTTTATTAGCAATATATATTCTTCTCTTAACTTCTTCGCTAACATTGTTATCTGTGGTAACTAGTGAACCTAGATATGTAAAAAATTTCACGCTTTCGATGTTATAGTCTCCTATTGTCAGATTCTGTAGGTTTCTTTGGCCTGTCGAATTGCTGGCCTTCATGTATTTGGTTTTTATTTCATTAATATTTAGGCCACTGTTTTGTGCCGCTCTTTCTATGGCATTAAATGCTTCTATCATTTCTCTTTCGCTTCTAGCTATGACATCAACATCATCTGCAAATGCAATACCAATATTTGTACACTTTTTGTTATTATTGTTCCTCTGGTGTTGACTTTTGATTATGAAAATATTGCATTCTCGCATATACAATCTTTGTGAGGGGATAACTGGTGGTGAACGGTTTGATTTGTTTGCATACTCTTTTTTGCATGCGAATACTCTTACAAAAGAGCATTGAGTTTAGGAAAAACATTTACGTATGCTTTATAGATTTCTAAAAAGCCTTTGATAGAGTACCACATACATTAGTATTTCAATGCTTGGACTTAATTGTTCTGGATATGTACAACATTAGATTGCTCAAAAATCTTTACTATAATCAGACCGCTTGCATTAAGTTGGACCAAGAAGTTTCAGCTAAAGCTTCTATTAAGCGTAGTGTCAGACAGGGATATGCTATGTCACCGACATTGTTCAATGCCTACACCGAACCAATTTTTGAGGAATCGCTAAATAATTGTCGCGAAGGTGGTGAAATCATTAATAACATCAGATACACAGATGACACCGCCATAATGGCAGAGAGTCTGAAAGACCTTTAAATCCTGTTGAACGCTGTAAACAACAAATATATTGCAAAGGGCTTAACAATCAACGCAAAAAAAAACAAAATAAATGATGGTCGGAAAAATTAATATCGAAGATTCAGTACTAAAAATTAGATAACAAAATCCTGGGAAGGGTAGAACACTTTAGATATCTGGATAGCTCGATTGACTGCAGGGTGAAAAGTAATGAGGAAATTTCGACCAGAATAGAACTTGCACGAAAAAGCTTTCTGTATTGGCGGCGTTCTGTATTGTGCAGTAGAACTGTGTCATTGATCACACGTCTAAGAGTATTGAAGTGCTACGTATGGTCCGTTTTGTTCTATGTATGTAAAACTTGGACAATAAAAGTGAAGAATCTGAACAAATCAGAAACGTTCGAGTTGTGCTGTTACCGTCGCATGCTCAGAATCCCGTGGACAGCACACATATCCAACGAACGTGTGCTGGAGACTATAAAAATGAGAAAGGTTCAATGCTTCGGTCATATAATCTCTCTCTCTCTCTCCTGTCGTTTCCCCATTACTGAGGATCGTGATTTCTTCCAATATTCCTAACAATGTTTCTCCATTGGTCTCTATCTTCAGCTGCTCTAAGAGCTTCGCAGAATGAGTTTCCAGCTGAATGCTTTATTTGATCAGACCATCTAGTTGGTGATCGTCATCTTGATCTTCTCCCCGGAACGTTTCCAGGAACAATTAATCTCTCAGTCATATAATGAGAGGATCTAAATATTGCTTACTCCGGTTGACCATTCAGGGCAAAATCGAAGGAAAACGCTGGGATGAAAGAAAACAACTGTCCTAGCTGCGTAACATTAGAAAATGGACAGGTGGAACGATCGAGGAATTGTTTCATATAGCTGTTGACCGAGAAAAATTTCATCAGATGGCGGTCCAAAGATGGCGGCATTTCCAAAACGGCATTACAGCATATCTTCGTTGCTATTGGTCCGATTTTGACGTATGTGGTGTCAAATGAAAGCGGTGGCAACACAGAAGCCAACAGTTAATTCTTCTTCTGTCAACGTTCAATATTAACTGTCAATTCTTCTTCGTAAAACGTGCTGTACGTGCCATGACGTGTTACAATCAATAAGATTCCCATTATATGGTTATGACAGGTTGGAATTACCCTAATGATCCCAGAGGGGTACCAGAGACATACAGCCGTCATCAGAGACACCCTAGCAAAAGGCACAGGTGACCATAGAGGGGTACAGACGTCATCAGAGACACGCTAATAGAAGGAACAGACGACCACAGAGACATACAGACGTCATCAGAGACACGCAAGCAGAAGGCACAGGCGACTACAGAGCGGTATCAGACGTCATCAGAGACACGCTAGAAAAAGGCATAGGCGAACACAGAGGGGTACAGACGTCATCAGAGACACTCTAACAGAAGGCACAGACGACCACAGAGCGGTATCAGAGGTCATCAGAGCGTAGCAGAGAGGAGCAGAAGTTAATAGAGATTAGCAAAGGGTAGCAGAGCGCAGCAGAGGATAGCAAGTCGAATGTCACGTCCTACGTCGAATATCACATAAATGTCACGTTCTGCGTCGAATGTCACGTTCTACGTCAAATGTCTCATAAATGCCACGTTCCGCGTCAAATGTAGACCGGAAAACTGAACAATGTCACATATCTACGTTAAATATCACGTTCTGCGTCGAATGTCACGTAAATGTCACGTCCTACGTCGAATGTCACGTCCTACGCCATACGTCAAATGTCACGTTCTACGTCGAATGTCACGTCCTACGTCAAATGTCTCATAAATGCCACGTTCCGCGTCAAATGTCGGACGGAAAACTTAACAATGTCACATATCTACGTTAAATGTCACGTTATGCGTCGAATGTCAGTGCTTTGCCACTTCCTGTGCCACAAAAATGTCACGTCATACGGTAAATGTCACGTTCTGTTAGGCACTATACGGAAAAGAAGAAGAATTGACAGTTAATATTAAACGTTGACAGAAGAAGAATTGACAGTTGGCTTCTGTGTCACCACATACGTCAAAATCTGACCAATAGCAACGAAGATATGCTGTAATGCCGTTTTGGCAATGCTGCCATCTTCGGACCGCCATCTGATGAAATGTTTCTCGGTCAACAGCTATATGAAACAATTCCTCGATCGTTCCACCTGTCCATTTCCTAATGTTACGCAGCTAGGACAGTTGTTTTCTTCCAACCCAGCGTTTTCCTTCGATTTTGAACTGAATGGTCAACCGGAGTAAGCGATATTTAGATCCTCTCATTATATGACCGAGAGATTAATTGTTCCTGGAAACGTTCCGGGGAGAAGATCAAGAGGACGATCACCAACTAGATGGTCTGACCAAATAAAGCATTCAGCTGGAAACTCATTCTGCGAAGCTCTTAGAGCAGCTGATAAATTTCACACAATAATTATGGGCGACTTTAATGCGAAAATTGGCTTTAAACAAGTTGATGCAGAAGTAGCAATGGGCAAGTATGGGTATGCGACAGAAATGAATGAGGACAAAGACTGCTTAATTTCTTACACCAGGAAAATTTATCCATGATGAACTCTTTTTTCGATAAAAAGCCTCAGCGTAAATGGACATGGATAAGCCCAGATGGCAGTGTCAAGAATGAGATAGATTTTATCATAACAAAGAGAAAAGAAATAATTAAAGACACTAAAATACTTAACAAATTTTCGGTAGAAAGCGACCACAGATTAATCCGAGCAAATATACGATTGAATGTCAATTTCGATAGAACCAAGATGATCTTCAAAACCTCTATGCAGATGTATTAACCAGACGTATACAAGACTTTGAAAACGACATAGAAGACATTGAACAAGCAAATAATGTCATAACGAAAGCACACAAAGAAACAAAAAGGGAGTGCTGCCCGACTGTCGTGACCCATAAAAAAAATTAAGCCAAAATACCAAAGATTTAATAAGTAAAAGAAGACACTTGACGGAAAAATACGACTCCAACTACACAACACTGAAGAAATTAAATAAAGATATCCACCGATCAATCTGAAAAGACATAAGAGAAAACAACACAAGAGAAATAACTCACATAATTCAAGAAAACAAAGGTTTAATAGTTTTGAGGCGAAATACGAATAACATCAGCAACAGAACTATGTACAAAATCAGAAACAAAGATGGCAACATTGCCACGGATAAAGCCGAAATCCTCAAGGTTGTCGAATCGTTGTATCGCGAAATGTATGAGAGCACCAACGAAAGGCAAGATCAGCCCCTGCCCAAAAATCACAAACCAGGGATCAGAATTAATGCCAGAAGTAACACCACATAAAGTTAAAAAGGCACTTTCAGAAATGAAAAATAATAAATCCCCTGGCTATGACGGAATAGTAATCGAGGCAGTCAAACAAGGTGGAAATAAAATTATCCAGGCGTTGGCCAAACTTTTCACCGAATGCATTTACCAAGGAAAAACTCCTTCTCAATGGAACAATGCAGTCATTGTTTTATTACACAAGAAGGGTGACATACCAGATCTAAAAAACTACCGTCCTATCAGTTTGCTCTCACGCATATATAGGGTGTCCCAAAAGTAGTGGAACGGTCAAATATTTCGCGAACTAAACATCAGATCGAAAAACTGAAAAATACGTGTTCAATTATTTTCAAAAATCTATCCAATGACACTAAACACCAACCCCCACTACACCCCCTGGAGATGGGGGGGGGGTGTAACTTTAAAATCTTAAATGGAAACCCCTAGTTTTTCTTGCAGATTTGGATTTGTTACGTAAAAGTAAGCAACTTTTATTCAAGACATTTTTTGGAACTGTTGATAGATGGCGCTATAATTGGGAAAAGCCATTTATCCTGATACCATAGGTAAATTATAGAAACGGTCTAATATCTCGAGAAATACACTTCCAAATGAGAAACCAAAAAGCAGGTTTTTAATATTTTTCGAAAACCTATCGATAAACACCAAACATGACCCTCCAACCAACCCCCTGGAGGTGGGGTGGGGGGTAACTTTAAAATCTTAAATAGCATCCCTCACTTTTTATTGCAGATTCGAATTCGTCATGAAAAACTAAGCAACATTTATTAAAAACATTTTTTAAAAATGCTGATAGATGGCGCTAATAAATCGTATTTTTCCAATTAAAGCGCCATCTATCAACAATTCTAAAAAATGTTTCGAATAAATGTTGCTTAGTTTTTCATGACGAATACGAATCTGTAATAAAAAGTGGGGGTTGCTATTTAATATTTTAAAGTTACCCCCACCCCACCTCCAGGGGGTGGGTTGGAGGGTCATGTTTGGTGTTTATCGATGAGATTTCGAAAAATATTAAAAACCTGTTTTTTGGTTTCTCATTTGGAAGTGTATTTCTCGAGATATTAGACCGTTTCTATAATTTACCTATGGTATCAGGATAAATCGTTTTTCCCAATTATAGCGCCATCTATCGACAGTTCAAAAAAATGTCTTGAATAAAAGTTGCTTACTTTTACGTAACGAATCCAAATATGCAAGAAAAACTAGGGGTTCCATTTAAGATTTTAAAGTTACCCCCACCCCATCTCCAGGGGATGTAGTGGGGGTTGGTGTTTAGTCTCATTGGATAGATTTTTGAAAATGATTGAACACTTATTTTTCAGTTTTTTGATCCGATCTTTAGTTCGCGAAATATTCGACCGTTCCACTACTTTTGGGACACCTTGTATAAACTTTTCACAAAAATTATCAAAAAAAGACTGGAGGCTAAGTTAGACTTCTATCAGCCTAGAGAACAAGCTGGATTTAGATCTTGATATAGCACTAACGACCACTTACTGGTAATAAAAAACCTAATATAGAAGTCTGCGGAATCCAACAAACCATTGGCACTGATATTCGTGGATTACGAGAAAGCATTCGATACCATAAGCCAGCAGAAAATGTTAAAAGCATTGACAGAATGCCGAATAGACCATCGCTACATTAACATGATCAGATACAGTAGGAAAAATGAAAGAATACCCATGAACGAACATATAAAACACGCTGTATTTTCCTGTCACCGTGTCACACAGAAAATTGTCCAGTGCAAGTACATGTAACAATAATTATTACATGTACTTTCGCTGGCCAATTTTTTGTGTGACACGGTGACAGGAAAATACAGCGTGTTTTATATGTTCGTTCATGGGTATTCTTTCATTTTTCCGACTGTATATCTACCAAAAGGCAAGGGCTAGCGTAAGATTGTCTGAACAACAAACAAATACATTCTGTATACAGCGAGGAGTACGGCAGGAAGACACCATCTCACCAAAGCTATTCACAACCCTTTTAGAACACACATTTAAGAAGGCAGATCTAAACGAATATGGTATCAATATAAATGGAGAGAAGCTCAGTCATTTGAGATTCGCAGATGACATCGTCCTTATAGCCCATCGTATGGATGGTGCAATAATAATGTTGAACAAAATATATTACGCTTCCTTAGAGGTCGGACTAAAGATTAACATCAACAAGACGCAAATAATGACTAATCTGGTGCTAAATCGTAATATTGTTGTTGATGGAATGGATATTAAGCAGACTGCATCTTATAAGTACTTGGGACATAAAATTCGGTTGGGACGAGATAACCAGACGTGCGAACTCCCACGTCGCATAAGATTAGCCTGGGCAGCGTTTGGTAAACTGAACTATGTATTTAAATCGGACTTGCCCATATGCCTCAAAAGGAAAATCTTTGACCAGTGTGTGTTGCCTGTACTCACTTATGGAGCCGAAACATTAATGCCCGGTTGCACCAACATATCTTAAGCTTAAGACGAGAATAACATAAGAATTAAAATAATATAATTATAATATATTATAATAAAAATATCATAATATAGTAATAGATATAATTGATAATAAGGTAAGAATCGAAAATTATGGTGCAACGTAAGTGATACTTAAGGAAGCCCTATCTATATGTAGAGCTTAGCTAAGCTGGAGCTTAAGATCTGTTGGTGCAACCAGGCACTACACTAACAAAAAAGGTAATGAACAAGATTCGCGTAATTCATAGGGCTATGGAGCGCCAGATGTTGGGTGTCTCCCTGAGAGACCGAATCCCAAATGAAGAAATACGCTGTAGAACAAAAACAACAGACGCTGACGAAAAAATCGCGTCGCTTAAGTGGAATTGGGCAGGACACGTCGCCAGATTGCCAGACACCCGATGGACAATACGTATTGTCGAGTATAGGCCGCGAGAAGAAGCACTACGGAGCAGAGAACGCCCACTAACCAGATGGGCCGATGATTTGAAGCATGTTATCGGTAACTGGATGCAAGCCGCACAAAATAGAGATAAATGGAAAGAGCTGAGGGAGACCTATGTCTAGCAGTGGACGCGCACGGGTTGATGATGATGATGATGATGATGATGATGAATTTTTTTTACTATTAGAAAAATTTAATTTTTTCAAAGGCAATCATCACTAATTGTTTCCGTTTTTCATTTCTAATAATTTTAGCTTTCCGTTTAATTTTGTTTCATGAAAAGGCATGTATCAGCACGAACCTTTTGCGCACATTAGCACAACCTTCTTACACTGTATATGTACGATTCCGTAATAATCGCACCACCTATGGATGTTTCCCTATGTGTAATGCACTTTCCTTCCTTTCTATTTAAGCTTACAATTTGGATATAGTGCAGGAGACATGTCTGAGGATGAAGTTTCCGATCTGCCCAGCTGTGCCTTCGCGTCTAGACCATCTTCCAATTCGAGTCTTCAACATCATTATTTGAGCAGTTTACATCATGGAGGAGGTAAAATTTTCTCTTATTTGTTGATAATATAATAATTTTAAATTAATATTTTCAAAATAATAATTTTAAATTTGGCATTAACATTTAAAAAAAAAATGTTTTTCATCATGATAAATTCTATTTTATTTGATTTATTAATGTATCTCATAGGCTTAAGGCTAGGGTGATGTTACAAATATTTTAACTAATTACAGTTTAGTTTTCAAATTGATTAACACATCATACTGTTTTAAGTGTTCTATTAGTTCCTTTATTACTTTCATCAGGTTCTCTGTTTGTTTGTTTTCACTTTGATTATTTTTCTTCTTCTTTCGCCCCTCTATTATATTATACCTATGTATCTCTATTGTATCTATTTATAGCGTGTTCTCCCTTCAGTTTATACCAAAAACCTTCTTATTATTTGCACTTCTATTTATGTTACCATTTTACATTAATTATACATGGTGAACATGTCATGAGGATGGTTTTAGAAGGATGAGCCGGTGGAGTAACAGTAGCTGGTAGGAAAATCTCCAATTTAAGATTTGCTGATGACACTACACTTATAGCAGCAAATGAGCAAGAAATGTTTGATCTTCTGCGAAGAGTTGAGTACGAAAGCAATAAAGTTGGTCTGAAAATCAATAAATGTAAGACAAAAATAATGGTGGTCGACAGATTTGACACTATTCAACTGACTAACATGTTACAGGAATACCAGATAGTAAACACCTTTGTCTATCTCGGGTCTAGTATAACTAACGATGGTAACTGTGAAGCAGAAGTTCGGAGACGTATTGGTATGAAAAAAAAATGCGATGAGTCGCCTAACTAAAGTTTGAAAAGACAGATCTATCTCTCAAAATATCAAGATGAGACTGGTGAATACCCTTGTATTCTCAATATTTCTATACGGAGCAGAGACTTGGACCCTTCGCGCATGCGAGCGCCAAAAAATTGATGCCTTTGAGATGTGGTGCTGGATAAGAATGCTGCGCATACCTTGGACAGCTCATAGGACAAACGTTTCCATTCTAAACCAACTCAATATTAAAAAAGGCTGTTCACAATATGTCTGCAACGAATTCTGCAATTCTTTGGTCACGTAGTTTGCAGAGGTGACGACAGTTTGGAGAGATTAATTGTTTCTGGAAACGTTCCGGGGAGAAGATCAAGAGGACGATCACCAACTAGATGGTCTGACCAAATAAAGCATTCAGCTGGAAACTCATTCTGCGAAGCTCTAAGAGCAGCTGAAGATAGAGACCAATGGAGAAACATTGTTAGGAATATTGGAAGAAATCACGATCCTCAGTAATGGGGAAACGACAGGAGAGAGATACATGGCTTGTATCTCTTTTTTGTCTCTTCTTGTTTACTTTTCTACGGACTTAGACCTACATATACAGTGAGGACGTTTGAGTTGGAATAAATTCATTTTCTCGAGAATGGGCGACTATGGAGATAAATCCCAAAACAGGTCGATTTTTATTTTTAAATTATAATTTTTTGGCATGTACTTATATCATACTAGTAACGTAATTCATCTGGGCGTGATGACGTAATCTATGATTTTTTAAATGATAATAGGGGCTGTGTGAAAGCTCATCCGAAAGGTTATTCAATTATCTATTGACTAATTACACACATTGACATAATTATTTATACAGACATAATCAAAAATTAATTGAGACAAAAAGAAGAATGTATGTAATTTATTTAAGGGCAGTCAAAGTCCGAAAATTGAATTTTTTTAGGGGTTATGATTGAAAAGTATTCTTTAAAATCTTCTCTTTCCAACGATATATAACACATTATAGTAGAAAATATTCATGGTTACAAAATTATTTATTTTTCGAACGTCTGCACTCAACTTACCGTGTACCGGCCAACGGCATAACCAGCAAGTTCATAAGGAGAGGGTGAGGGGGGACTACAACTATTGGAGGGGGTATGGAATATCGCCAATTTAAGCGCTTAAAAAAACTTCCCTATGGGGGGTAATAACCCCCAAAACCTCCCTGGTTACGTTACTGGTACCAGTAGCTTTCTTCGTAGCCTATTAGAGTGTTTTATGTTTGTATGATTTCCCAAATACTAGGTTTTTTAACTTTTGATGTCAAATATCTCCGGATCCTTAGAAGATAGAAGGTCCAAATTTTTAGAGTAGTTGTAGATAGATCATATAATTAAGTCTCAGATAAATTTTTATTGAAAATGGGCAAAAACAAGTAAAAAAAAAATAGAATCTAAACTTAATCTACGCGGGACTAAACAATACATCTAGTTTCAAAATAAAAAAAATTAGTTACGTATTTTTTATGGGAAATAAGCCACAATTTTACTAAAAAATGAATTTATTAACGTTTCGAAGCCCAAATCGGGTTTCGTTGTCAAAATACAAAATACTATTAAAATAAAACAAACATGTTGTTGCTAAGTAAAAAAATTCTTCTAATAATTTATTTAATCTGACTCATTTATATTGGCAATTCAGACGTATATTATACATTTTAAAGTAGAAGACTTTAAAATGATATCGCCAATATTTATGAGTTGCGTTCCTGGGACGACTTTACTAAAAGATAGTTCATTCGATTACATGAAATCAATTCCAACTCAAGAATATCCGTCGCAAAAAAAAATTTGCAAATAATAATGACACATTTATAAAAAATACACAACATTTTTTAAACAAATTAACAAATATTGAATTTAATCCAAATAATATTTTAGTAAGTTTTGACATAAACAGTTTATTTACAAATGTGCCATTAGATAAAACTTTAAACATAATTAAAACGAAGTTAGAAAATGATAATACATTGACAACTAGGACAAAACTAAATGTATCAGCTATAATGGAGTTATTGACATTATGTACTAATAATACAGTAGGAAAAATGAAAGAGTACCCATGAACGAACATATAAAACACGCTGCATTTTTCTGTCACCGTGTCATACAAAAAATTGGCCAACGCAAGTACATGTAATAATTATTATTACTTGTACTTGCGCTGCGCAATTTTATTTGTGGCACGGTGACAGGAAAATACAGCGTGTTTTATATGTTCGTTCATGGGTATTCTTTCATTTTTCCGACTGTACCTATTTTCAACTAAATAATGAATTCTATAAACAAAATTTTGGTCTAGCAATGGGCTCTCCTTTATCTCCATTATTGGCTAATATATTTATGGAGGATTTCGAAACTAATATCATTTCTAAACAAAATTTAAAACCCACAGTATGGTGGAGATATGTAGATGATGTGTTTTCAATATGGCCTCATAGATCAGAATTGTTGGATACATTCCTGAATATTATAAACGATCAAGAAGAGACAATAAAATTTACAAAGGAAAAGGAATACAATAACACTTTGCCTTTCCTCGATGTTTTAGTCTCAAAGAAGGATACTGGATATGAGACTCAAGTGTATAGAAAACCGACACACACCAACAGATATCTCAATTACAAATCAAATCACAACAGCAACGTTAAAAAGGGAATCATTAAATCCTTATATGATAGAGCCAAAATTACTTGTTCTAACGAAAATTCATTTTTAGAAGAAAAACAATTGTTAACATCTGTTTTATTAAAAAATGATTATCCTTTATCGTTTATAAATAAGGAATTGACAAGATTAGATCGAATGGAACAGAACAACTTAGAACGGGATCCTACAACATTCACAAGAAATAATACGAGGAAAATAACAATACCATATATAAAAGGACTATCCGAGAAACGTAAAACGATAGGAAATAAATTCAACATTTCAACAACATTCAAAACAACAAACACATTGAGATCTATTCTGTTTAAAACTAAACCTAACAATGAACAAGAAAGAACAAAGAATTGCATTTATAGAATACCTTGTGAATGCGAACAATTTTATTTAGGTGAAACATCAAGACCATTAAACGTTAGAATAAGTGAACATCAGTCTTATATTAAAAACAGAGAATTTGATAGATCTCAGATATGTCAACACGCATGGGATAATGAACATAGAGTTCAGTGGAGAGATTCAAGTATAGTCCTGAAAGAATCAGATAGTAAAAAGAGAAAAATCAAAGAAGCGGCTCTAATTATGCTAAATGAAACCAATTGTGTCGCAAATTCCTCGGTAGAATGCAGTAGGATGTGGTTACCCATACTGAAAGAGGAAGTCAATAGAAAGAAAATACCACGATTAGTAAGTCAATAACATATCGAGTTAGTACAAATTTTATATTTTAGTATTACTTATTATATATCTATGTAATATTAATATTATTTATAATTTAAACATATTAAAGTCAGAATTTGGTATTAGTTTTTTGAAGGTAGATTAAATGTAAGACCAAATACTCACGATGTCGGGATAGTATCACGAGGTTTTTTCCTGGTTTTCCCTCGTGATTTACTATGGAATCTCTAACGCGAGAATTTTACTGTCATCGTTGCATTTGGTTGTCTTTTTAAAGACAGATCACATGCTATGATTTTTTTTGCGACGGTTATTCTTGAGTTGGGATTGATTTCATGTAATCGAATGAACTATCTTTTAGTAAAGTCGTCCCAGGAACGCAACTCATAAATATTGGCGATATCATTTTAAAGTCTTCTACTTTAAAATGTATAATATACGTCTGAATTGCCAATATAAATGAGTCAGATTAAATAAATTATTAGAAGAATTTTTTTACTTAGCAACAACATGTTTGTTTTATTTTAATAGTATTTTGTATTTTGACAACGAAACCCGATTTGGGCTTCGAAACGTTAATAAATTCATTTTTTAGTAAAATTGTGGCTTATTTCCCATAAAAAATACGTAATTATAAAAATGCCACAAGGAAATAGAACAACATTAAAAAAAATTAGGTCTAAGTGCTTTGGTTACAGAGCTATGTGACATAATGTTAACATTTTCGTTAAATGGGACATCAGGTATGTCTATAAAGCTAGAATAGCCATTTCATAAGGGAGCTATGAGACTTACCCCATATTTTTTTGCTATTTTATTGCTAATTTATTACGCAAATTAAAAATTTATTATTTATTTAACCAAAGAAAGTATTCCACCTGTTGTCAATCTGGTGGTATGGAAACGATATTTATTGTCGTTTTCTGTGTCACTTCGATTGATAACTTACTTTGTTTTTCGGTAGATGGCCTAGTTCATCCGTGACATTTCTTTCTTTGCAATTCGGAAAGGCCCAAAATGTGGTACGTGGAAGAATCTGAGGAAAGAGGATATGGGACTACTGATGAGGGGGAAACAACCCCGAAACCGGTATAAACTCTTCCTCCACTCTCAGATTTGACCATAGTATTATGCAGCTGCTGCGTTTTCGTGTTGCAAAGAAATTGAGAATGTTTATACATTTTTAAAAATTTATTGCTTCATCCCCTTCAGAGAAACAGGTGGCTATTCCAGCTTAATACACTAAGCATCAAAATTAACGCCCCATCTTAAAAATGGGACATTTTTGATGTCTCGTATTTCCTAAACCTGTTATCCGATTTTAGTGCTTTTTTTAATATGTTATAGCTTTATTCTTCAAGAATCGATATATATATATATATATATATATATATATATATATATATATATATATATATATATATATATATCGATGTAATAATATTGTTCCTAATTATGTAAGTGTCATTGTATACCGGGTGTAACAATTATAGTGTGTTTTTTTCTCATAGTTTGGAATCTTCCACCCTGTGTAAGATTCTAGCATATTATATAAAATATTAAAATTAAAACTCAACTGTAGCCTTAGGCTTACCTAACATTTTGCTTTTTGATTCATTCTCTTATGTTGGATAATAAAAAAGTTAGGTACTTTAACAACTAGCAACGTTCTTCGTCAATACAGGGTGTTTCTAAATAAGTGCGACAAACTTTAAGGGATAATTCTGCATGAAAAACTAATGATCGTTGACCGTTTTCCGAGATAGGGGATGTTGAATTTTTTCTTACAAACTGTCGATTTATTTATTGCTCTAAAACCGGTTGAGATATGCAAATGAAATTTGGTAGGTTTTAAGGGGTAGTTATTGGGCATTTTCTGACATACAAATAAGATTTTTATATTCACCATTGGCGTGCATACTTGTCATATTACCCGGTCATATAACCAGTATGTACGCCAATAGTGAATATAAAATTCTTAATTGTATGGCATAAAATGCGCAATAACTTTTTATTGCGCATAAATGCGCAATAAAATGCGCAATAACTTAAAACCTACTAAATTTCATTTGCATATCTCAACCGGTTTTAGAGCAATATATAAATCGTCAGTTTGTAAGAAAAAATTCAACATCCCGTATTTTGGAAACGAAGCATTTGCGGGCATATGTTTATAAAGCAAACGTCATTATTTTCTATGCAGAATTGCCCTTAAAGTTGGTCGCACTTATTTAGAAACACCGTGTATTGATGAAGAACGTTACTAGTTGTTAAAGTACCTAACTGTTTTATTATCCAACATAAGCAAATGAATCAAAAAGCAGAATACGAAGAAAGTCTAAAGCTACAGTTGTGTTTTAATTTCAATATTTTGTATACTCTAGAATATTCCACAGGGTGTTCCAAACTTTGAGGAAAAAACACACTATCATAGTTACACCCGGTATACAATGAGACTTATCTGCTTAGAAAAGAACTATTGTCAGCTGTTAAAGAACAAAAGGGTGAAGTAATATCTACTGGTAGACCAACATACTGGCCTACCGATAGGAACAAAATTTCAGACCTGATAGATTTCTTTATTTACAAAAATATCTCAGCTAACTATCTGGATATCAATGATGGCTGCGACATGAACTCTGATCACTCACCGATAATTTTAACTATGAGTGATACAGTAATCAAAAAAGAGTTCAATCCAATATTGACTAATAAAAAAACTGACTGGGAGAGCTTCAAAATAAACATTGAACACAAAATTAATCTTGCTGTGCCATTGAGAAACACCAGGCAACTTGATGACGAATTAGAATATTTTATAAGAACTATCCAACAGGTAGCTTGGGAAAATACTCCCACAGTAACTCCCTGAACAAAAGGGAACAATTATCCAAAAGAAATCAGAGAACTGATATTAGAAAAAAGAAAGTTAAGAAAAAAATGGCAGCAATACAGAGCTCCACGAGACAAAACTAGTCTAAATAATGCTACACAAAAACTAAAAAGGGAGATACAGAATATAAAAAATTCAACAATTGATTCTTTCTTAACTAATTTAACAGCTGACTAGAACACAGAATATTCGTTATGGAAGGCAACTAAAAGAATGAAGAGACCAATTATTCATTATCCCCCTATCAAGTTGGAAAACGGAAACTGGGCTACAAGTAACGAACAGAAAGCAGAAAGATTTGCAGATCATTTAGAAAGCACGTTCAAATCCAACGACAATGATGGTGAATAACTGAGATGGGAAGAACCGTTCCAAACGGAAGAAAGAATAACGGTGACATCAGTTAGAGAAGTATCAACAGAGATAAGAGAGAATATAAATCCTAAGAAAGCTCCAGGATATGATCTCATAACAGGAGAACTATTAAAAAATCTCCCAATAAAAGCCATAGTTAAGCTGACAAACCTAATAAATGCTGCTTTTAGATTGAGATATGTTCCGAGACTCTGGAAAGTAGCCGAAGTCATTATGATCGCTAAACCAGGTAAACCTCCTAATGAAGTGACATCGTATCGACCAATATCACTCCTTCTGGCGGTGTCAAAATTATTTGAAAAACTCCTATTGAAAAGATTAAAACCAATAATAGAAAGAAAAAAACTTATACCAAATCATCAATTTGGTTTCAGAAATAAACATTCCACTATAGATCAAGTTCACCGAATAACGAATATAATAGAAAAAACATTAGAAGAAAAGAAAGTCTGCTCTACAATCTTCTTGGACGTAGCACAGGCATGTGATAAAGTCTGGCATGAGGGTTTAAACTATAAACTAAGAACGTTCATGCCTAAACAGTATTCGGAAATCTAGAATCATACATTGCGAATAGATATTTCAGAGTTAAACAAGAAGAAGTGTACACCGATTTAAGGGAGATCAAAGCTGGCGTGCCACAAGGGAGCGTATTAGGTCCGATCCTGTACCTATTGTATACGTGTGACATTCCAGAACTAGAACAGAACACTATTGCCACCTTCGCTGATGATACAGCTATACTAGCGATAGCAGACACTAGTGAAGAAGCGACTGATAAGTTGCAACTCTCAGTAAATACAATACATACCTGGACCAGAAAATGGCGAATAAAATTAAATGAGTCTAAATCGGCACACATTAACTTCACAAATAAAAAAATAGAAAATTTCCCAGTTAGAATAAATGATACCCAAGTTCCTTATGCAACATCAGCAAAATACTTGGGCATCACCCTAGACGCGAGACTGCGCTGGAAAGTCCATGTCAAAAAGAAAAGAGGGGAGCTAGATATGAGGTATAAGAAATTGTATTGGATGATTGGAAAAAATTCAACATTATCCATTCATAGTAAATTATCCATTTATAAACAAGTACTGAGGCCAGTATAGGTATATGGGTGCCAACTCTGGGGCTGTACCAAAGCTAGTAACCTACATATTATCCAGAGATTTTAAAACAAAGTACTGAGGAACATTGTTGATGCTCCTTGGTATATCCGTAACAGCAACCTCCACCAGGACCTGGGTATGGAAACTGTGACCGAAGTAATCAAGAGAACAGCAGCAAGTCACGAGCAGAGGCTGCATAGTCATGTGAATGTCGAGGCAATCCAGCTTCTTGACAACACTGAACTAAAGAGAAGACTCATGAGGACAAAACCATTTGAGTTAGTGTAAATGTGTAACAGTTTAGTGTAAAAAGCAGAGCATAGTGCTGTGATGTTATTGCATGTTAATTGTAGTGCATTAGTTGATAGATATAATAAGAGTAAGCCATAGGGTATGCCCTTAGATTTAAGTATTTGTTATTAAGTTAGGTCAGAGAATAACTGATAATTGGTCATTTGTGACTAGATAGCAGTATGCATACATCGTACAGGTGTTATAATAAAAAAAAATTCTTATTTTTGTCTCAATTAATTTAATTAAAAAAAATTTTGGGCACCCTGTATAAATAATTATGTTAATGTTTATATCTATTAGTGAGTAGAGCATTGAATAACCTTTCGAATGAGCTATCACACGACCCCGATTTTTATTTAAAAAAAATCATCGATTTCGTCATCACGCCCAGTTGGATGATGTCACTAGTATGATGTATATGCCAATATATTATAATTTAAATAAAAGTCGACCTGTTTCGATATTTATCTCCAGAGTGTCCCATTTTCGAGAAAATGGATTTAATCCAACTCAAACGTCTGATTCCTTTGTCCATTTGCACTTCCACTGCTTGTTGCATGTTTGCCATTACCTAATATTGTTTTCTTCTCTTGTCTTGTTATTAGACGATATTTTTCTGTTTTCTTAACTGTAACTCTGTAACACTGTTTCCTTAACTGATATCACAAAACACTGATGTTTTTTTTTCTCTTTTTTTAATTATTACTTCTAACACTAGATAAAAGGTGTAAATTAGAGCTGGAGGGTCAGATAATAGAACAAGTCATGGAGTTTGGATATCTGGGCATCACACTATTTAGCTACGGAAAGCTCGAAACAGAAGTGAAAGATCAGGTGAATAAAGCAAACAGAACCGCAGGCTCTCTGAATGAAAGAATATGGAGAAATAAAAATATCGGGAAAGAAGTGAAAGGCAGAATTTACAAAACAATTATCAGACATATGAAAATATGACATACGCGGCAGAAACACGACCTGATACAAAAAGGACAAAAAGAATGCTAGAAACCGCAGAGATGAAAACACTTCGAGAAATCGATGGTAAGACACTATGGGATAGAGCTAGAAGTGTCCTTGCCGGAGGTTTTGTTAACCACAAATATTTAAATCCTTTCCACTTTACTTACTATAAAAACAACTTGTGTTCTGAAAGCAGAAACGCCAAATACAGAGTTAATTATGGTGTTCTCGTAACAAGATATTTGATCAAATACACTCACCGGCAGAGAAAAAGGGCACCCCAAAAATGGGTCATTTTTAATGTCTTGTATTTCCTAAACCTGATGTCCGATTTAAGTAATTTTTTTAATATGTTATAGCCTTATTCTTTGTCAATATCGCTGTAATAATATTGTTGCTAGACAGGTACATTGTCATTGTATACAGGGTGTACGAATCAAACTGTGTCTTTTTCTCAAACTTTGGAACACCCTGTGAAATGTTGTAGCTTTTATAAAATACTGAAATTATAACCAAACTATAGCCTCAGGTTTTCTTAACATTCTGTTTTTTGATTCATTCGCTTATGTTGGATAATAAAAAAGTTAAGCACTTTAACAACTACCACTGTTTTTCGTTAATACAGGGTGTTTTTAAATAAGTACGGCAAACTTTAAGGGGTAATTCTGCATGATAAAAAATGACAGTTTGCTTTATAAACGTATGCCCGCAAATGCTTCGTTTCCGAGATAGGGGGTGTTGAAATTGTTCTTACAAACTGACGATTTATTTATTTCTCTAAAACGGTTTGTGATATGCAAATGAAATTTGGTAGATTTTAAGAGGTAGTTATTGCGCATTTTCTGGCATACAATTAAGAATTTTATATTCACCATTGGCGTGCATACGGGTATACATATTTTAGATATATCCCGTATGCACGCCAATGGTGAATATAAAATTCTCAAGTGTATGCCAAAAAATGCGCAATAACTAGCTCTTAAAATCTACCAAATTTCATTTGCATATCACAAACCGTTTTAGAGCAATAAATAAATCGTCAGTTTGTAAGAACAATTTCAACACCCCCTATCTCAGAAACGAAGTATTTGCGGGCATAAGTTTATAAAGTAAACTGTCATTATTTTATCATGCAGAATTACCCCTTAAAGCTTGCCGTACTTATTGAAAAACACCCTGTATTGACGAAAAACAGGGGTAGTTGTTAAAGTGCCTAACTTTTTTATTATCCAACATAAGCGAATGAATAAAAAAACAGAATGTTAGGAAAATCTGTGGCTATAGTTGGGTTTTAATTTTAGTATTTTATAAAAGCTAGAACATTCCACAGGGTGTTCCAAAGTTTGAGAAAAAAACACAGTTTGATTCGTACACCCTGTATTCTGTATACAATGACAATGTACCTGTCTAGCAACAATATTGTTACAGCGATATTGATAAAGAATAAGGCTATAACATATTAAAAAAATTACTTAAATCGGACATCAGGTTTAGGAAATACAAGACATTAAAATGACCCATTTTTTGGGGTGCCCGTTTTCTCTGCCGGTTAGTGTATATTAATTTGATCAAATATTCACATTTTAAACATGCTTAAATATTTTTGAAATATATTTTTTATTGTTTTCAGATGGTCAATGCGCAGGTACTCTTTCCAGTTCAGGTGACTACTACGGATCTTCCCCTTACAGGGTCCAGAGACACGCCGCCAACATCAGGGAGCGAAAAAGGATGCTGAGGTCTGCTATTGGACCCACCGGGTACACCTGTCTTGATATGTGATTCATTGCTAGTTGTGTTGCACATTTTTATTTTCTTCTGAATGTTGTAGGTATTATTTATAGTAACTGTATTAGATAGTTTTCGGCTATTCCATTGTGTATAACATTTGCATATTTTATTATAAGTTTAATAATGTTTATCATTATATCAAGCACACTTGAAATAAAAAGGATGATGCAAAACTTGATAAAAAAATAAAAAAAAAGTATTTACAAACAGAAAATAAATACATAATTCAAGCAACACCATCATCATTCTCTTTGCCATTAACGCTATACGGGGTCGGCTCCCCTAATTGTATTTCTCCATAAGTTTTTATATTGGGTCATATGGCTGTTTTGTAGAATTTTCCCTTCAGCTTCATTGGAATTTTTCTGTCACAGAACACACCACTCGCTTCCTTCCACATCATCCATCCACTCATATTTCTGTTACATGCATCTCCATGTATTTCTCCATTACTCTGTAATACTGATCCTAGATATTTAAAAATCTCAATTTTTACAATCATTTCACCATCCAAAGATATAGTAACTCGATCTTTAAACGAACATTCCAAATACTCTGTCTTTGTCCTACTAAGTTTTAAACCTTTTTCTCAAGAGCTTGTCTCCACTGTTACAGTTTTTGTTCGAAGTCGCTTTCACTATTTCCCACCAACACCACATCATCAGCATACATTAAGCACCAGGGAATGTTATCTTGTCGCTGTAATCTGATCTAAAACTAATGAGAATAAATAAGGACTAAGCACCGAGCCTTGGTGCAATTCTACTTTCAAATGAAATTTATCAGTCTCTCCCACACCTGTCCTAACACTAGTTGTTACTTCCTCACACATATCTCTTATAATCTTTACATTTTCACTGGGGACTCCTTTCTTATTCAGTATCCACCACAGACTTCCTCGAGAAGCTCTATCATATGCTTTCTCAAGATCAATGAATACAATATAGCGTTTGTTTCTTTATTCCTGTATTTTTCCATCAACTCACTGTGGTTGGTCTGCCCTGCATAAATCCAAATTGATTATTGGATATTTCGGTTTCTTCATGTCTATCAATTACTTTTTCCCATATTTTCACGGTGTGACTAAGTAGTTTTATGTCCCTGTAGTTTGTGCATTGTTGTATATCTCCTTTGTTTTTGCAAACAGGTACTAATATACTGGTTCTTCATTCATCTGGTATTTGTCCAACTTCCATAATTCTATTGAATAAACCTGTTAGCCAACTTAGCGACCTTTACAGGAGGCACTAAATACAAGAACAGAAATGTGTATATCAGTAAATAAAAACGACTTATGGAAAGTAAAAGTAAACTTAGTAAAAAAAGAAAGAGGAAGTCATTTAATTACACCGAAATTAATAAAACAAGTCAACACAAAGATTCACTAATTTCGGACTACTGTAACATCTAAATAAATAAATATAATAAAAACTATAAAAATTCACACTAAACTAACTAATTCTAATAAGGACGCGCTATTTTAAGTTAATAGGTTATTTTCCAGAAGGTTCCGCTTGTCTCTAGTCCCGCATGATCTCGCCTTCAGCCACGCCGAGAAAGATCTATACTTAAGTGAATCATGGTAGAGTTGCAACTGTTACCGAGGTCGGTCGAAATCAACTCTTTCGTCACATTGCTCACCTTAAAATCTCAGCGTCCCGATCATCAACTCTAGATGAAGGCTCAGGATGGCGGAATCTACAGGAATTTCCAGCTCTGCATACACCTTTCAAGAAGAAATAACAGGCTACTGTCTTTGAAGGGTACGACATCCTCGGGTTAATGCACCACACAGTAATTCGTATACCGGTTTCTCTGAAGATCTATTCAAGCAACTTCTCTTCCAATCTTCCAATCCAGTTTTTTTAGTGTATGGCCTATTTTTGTTAAAGCCAGATTTCTGGTATCATAATTACTAAAGACTGGATTATATGCAAAATGCATATGCATATATATGCTGCATATTTCTCATGTTTTTCATAAATGCATATGCCTTGCATATTTGGAGATTTAAGAGCATATAAATGCATATTTTGATGGGAATTTACTCTACCCCATTTAAAAATAAGGTATATATTAGTAACATCAACATCCATTAAAATAAAATGTGAAAGTAAATATTTTGCTGTTAAGCTCCTTTGTTGTTGTACCCATAAACATAATGGGCGTTATTTATAGCTGCAGGTATCATTATCCGGATATTTAAGATTTATAGACTTCTCAGAATTTACAAATTACCTAAGTAAATACCGATTATATTTTGAATAACATTACAAATATTACCTGTACTTTCTGCTGGTGTCGGCCAACTATGAATTATTCTGGGAAAACCAACCAAAACGAAATTTTAAGCATTTTAAGGGTAGGATAGATTATTTTATTTTATGAATGGTTAGTCTTAAATCAATCGCCGATTATTCAACTTTTGTGATTGCAAGTTATTGACTATACTGTGTAAAAAAATCATTTTATTATTATTGTGAAAATGCCTAAAGTAGCAAGGGAAAAATCAAGTCTTCTCAGAAGTTGGATTGGAAGTAACAATCATCTAAAAGTTATCGACAGTGAAAGTATGTTTTGCACCATTTGTGATAAAAAGGTAAGTTCTCCACTTCAATAGATTTTTAAACTTATCAAACTTCTTTGCACATCTATGTGTCTGTCTATTCTAAAATGACAAACCGTCCCATTTCTTCAAAAACTGTTTTTTAAAGTTCGCAACGGTTTGGCTTATACAGAGCGAGGTGTTGAGAGTGGCCCACCCTGTATACTACGGTACACTGACTGTACTTTATTGTTTGACGATTTCAATTTCACTTTGAGAAATAAAAAAAAATTGGGGGAGGTTTAAAAAGTTTGATCATTTTAATGTAGGTATCTATTTACGAAAACATCTAAAACATCATTATCATTATATTCCAGATTCCATGTCAAAAGAAATTCCAAGTAGTTCAACACATAAAAACTTCACTTCACCAAACTAAGCTATCAAAAAATGATAATAAACCTCGCCAGCAGATTCTACAGAACAGTTTGCAGATTCAGAATACGTCAGTTGGGCAAGAAACCTTTGCAAAGGATTTATGCCATTTTTTTTTGAACTGCAATATCCCTCTGCACAAGTTAGAACATAAATCGTGTCAAAACTTTTTAAAAACTTATTGCAAGATTAAAGATAAACCAGCTCAAATACCAAGTTCTTCAACTCTTCGGAAAAAATATGTCAGTGCATGTTACAAAGATGTGATGACGAGTATTAAAAATCAGTTAAAAGCCGAATATCTTTGGATTTCCGTCGACGAAACAACGGATACAAAGGGTCGACAAATTGCGAATCTAATTGTTGGAGTTCTTAACGACTCTGGCGATTTTAAAAACTCATACTTAATTAGTGTAAAATGTTTGGAAAAAACAAACTATGCTACAATAGCTAGATTTGTTAACGAATCCCTAACAAATTTTTTTTTACCTGATCAAGTACCATTTGAAAAAATATTATTAATGCTTAGTGATGCCGCCTCATATATGATGAAAGCTGCATCCAATCTTAAAATCTTTTTCCCTAATTTAATTCACTGTACATGTTTGGCGCACGGCCTAAACAGAGTTGCAGAGAAAGTTAGAATTGAATTTCCCAATGTAAACACCTTAATAAATAATGTAAAAAAAGTATTTCTGAAAGCACCACTACGTGTACAGGTATATAGGGAGATGCTTCCCGATATTCCTTTACCACCAGAACCAGTATTAACCAGATGGGGAACTTGGCTTAAAAGTGCTATATTTTTATCTGAACACTACGACGACATCAAAAGCGTTATTTCAAGTTTTGATCCGACTTGTACCGCTATTGATAACTGTCAAAATATTTTTAAAGAAAAGTCTATTAAAAATCAATTGTTGTATATAAAATCGAATTTCGATATCATTGAAAGTTCAATTACAAAATTAGAGGCTCAAAATTTATGTCTTCACAATAGTATGTCTATTGTTGATTCGGTTAAACAGAAAATAACAAATCTGAATGGGGAAATTGGAGTAAAAATTAAAGATAAACTTGATGACGTTTTAAACAAAAATGAGGGTTTCACTTTATTGCGTTCAATAAATAATATAATCAATTTTGGAAACTTCGATGAAAATATTAATATGGATCCGTCTCTAATAGCAAAGTTTAAATATGCCCCAATTACATCTTGTGACGTTGAGAGATCTTTTTCTGCCTATAAACAAATATTAACAGATAGAAGACATAATATTAGTTTAGAAAATATGAATCAATATATGATTATTTATTGTAACAATAAAAATATGTAAATTTGTTTTATTGTACTCTTTTTATAATATTAGTTTAGAAAATATGAATCAATATTGTAACAATAAAAATATGTACATTTATTTTATTGTACTCTTATTTATCTTGTGGTCAAAATAAAATATTTTGCCGTTTTATTTGTCACAAAACCTGAAGTTAAAAAAATATATTAAGAAATAATAATACAATTTGGTTTAAATTCAAACCTATTTATTTATTTTTATTATTTTTTATTTATTTATGTATTTAACGTAAACCATAAAATTATTCATATAAAAATAAGTGCATATATAAATGCATATTTGCATGTTAATTGTGCATATTCAGCTTGTTTTAAAATGCATATTGCATGCATATTTTAGACATTTTTTAGTGCATATTTTCCAGTCTCTAATAATTACACACGATTTTCTTCAAATTAGTTATAGCACGCCATATTTTCTCTCAACTTGGCGTATCTGTATAAAACTTCCTGGTCACCATATATTATGTACAGCAAATATCGAAGCCTATCTTCTAATCGCTAATCGCAGTACTCTTCCAACTTTAGGCTGCTGATTTCTTAACTTTCGGTCCAAGCGACCGAACTTTCTATTGAATACGTAGGCGAGGCAACGAAGCATTAAACCTACGAATTTTGTGCAGTAAGATCAATCGTCATGCAACTTTTTGCATTCGATTCGAGAGAGTGTCAGACAATTTTGTGAACTAAATTGATGTCCAGCAAAAATTTTTGTTCATGAAAAAATGAATTTTCAAAGTGCATCTCGAAGTGATGAACATGAAAAATTTAGAAGTCAGGAAATATTCAAGCAAATGAGTTCAATTTTTATAAATAGGGGTGGAGGTAACTGAATACGAATTTTATGACGGCGATAGTCTCCGAGGTACCTGGTGCCCAGGGTTGAACTCGTAGCCTGGGACGATCGAATAATTCGCGGGACGATCAAATAATTCGCTAAATAAAGATTGGATCGAAAAACTGAAAAATACGTGTTCAATATTTTTCAAAAATCTATCGAAATGACACTAAACACGACCACCCTCCCCCCACTTTACACCCTGGTGGTGGGGTAGGGGTACCTAACCTTAAAATATTAAATGGAAACCCCCATTTAGTATTGCAGATTTGGATTGCTTACGTAAAAATAAGCAACTTTTATTCGAGACATTTTTTCGAATTGTGGATAGATGACGCTATAATCGGAAAAAATGATTTATCGTGATATCATAGGTAAATTATAGAAATGGTCTAATATCTCGAGAAATACACTTCCAACACACAAAACCAAAAAATATGTGTTTAATATTTTTCAAGAACCTATCGAATAACATCAAACACGACCCTCCACTCTATCCCCTGGAGGTGGGATGGGGGTATCTTTAAAATCAAATAGGAATCCCCATGTTTATTGCAGATTTGGATTCCTCGTGAAAAGATAAGTAACATTTATCTGAAACATTTTTTAGAATTGTTGATAGATGGCACTAATAAATAGATTTTTTTCCGATTAGAGCGCCATCCATCCATAATTCGAAAAAATGTCTCTAATAAAAGTTACTTATTTTAACGTAAGGAATCCAACTCTGCGATAAAAACACCCCACCTCCAGGGTGTAGAGTGGAGGGTCGTGTTCGATGTTGTTCAATAGGTTCTTAAAAATATTAAATACGTATTTTTTGGTTTTTGGTACTCTGTACTAGATACTATATCATGGTATCAAGATAAATGGATTTTTCCTTGTAATAAAAGTTGCTTATTTCTACGTAAGCAATCCAAATCTGCAATAAAAATGGGGTTTCTATTTACGGTTTTAAAGTTACCCCTACACCACCTCCAGGGGGTGGAGTGGTGGGGTCGTGTTTAGTGTCATTCGATAGATTTTTAAAAAATATTGAACATATATTTTTCAGTTTTTCAATTAAATCTTCATTTCGCTAATTATTCGATCGTCCCAGGCGACGAGTTCTACCCTGGGTACCATGTACCTCAGAGATCATCGCCGTCATGAAATTTGTATTCAGTGACCTCCAAAACCTTCAAGTATAAAAATTGAACTCATCTCCGACAAAATTTCCTGAGTTCTAAATTTTTCATTTCCCATCTCTTCGAGATGCACTTTGAAAATGCATTTTCAAAGTGACACTCTCTCGAATCGAATGCAAAAAGTTGCATAATGATTCATCTTACTGCACAAAAATCCGAGGTTTCGAGACGAGATTCCTTTAGTCATCTCGAGGTCTTGAGCAACACAGTGGGCTAGAGAGACGTTTTCTGGAATTCTAAACACATCTTGCTAAACTTCCTGGTCACGCCGAATTTAGTACTCTTTCTTTCTGAGTAATTTGACGTAAATTTCTTAAACTTATATATCCGGCATCTTTTATTTCATGTTGGAGGGCTCGTGCTTCTTCCGTTTCATTTGAGCCAGCATATGGTGCAAGACGATTTATGTGAACAACTTTTGGTTTACCGTTTGGCAACTTCTTAATTCGGTATATCATATTTATTTTCTTCTTACTTCATACGGACCTTCCCATTTTTTTTGTAGTTTCATCGAAAATCATATTGATCTTTCATTCTGTCACTTGCTATCTGGATGTATTATCCGGCAAGTTCATGAATGTAGTTCATTCGTAACTTCAGGCGGTCGACAAATTCTTCGACTGCAACATGTTCTTCGGAAGGTCTGCAGCCAAGCTCTAAATCGCAGGGCAAACGAACTTCACGACCCATCAGGTAGGTTGGGGTCTGACCTGTAGACGTAGACCCCAACAGCCGAGCGGTAGGCCATTAGGAATAAATGAATGTGCTGTTCCCAATCTCTCTGATGTTCAGGTAAAACTTTGGATAAGTGTTTACTCTTAGATTTCGGTTCATCCTCTCGACCATACCATCTGATTGAGGATGCAGGGTTGTCGTTCTGGTCTTATTGACACCAAGCAATTTCAAACGTTTTGGAAAAGAGTTGGCTCAAAGTTTCGCCCTCGGTCGGAGTGGATCTCCAAGGAACACCAAATCGGCTGAAAAATTCCTTAACAAGTACCTCCGCAACGGTAGCAGCTTCATGATTTGGTAACGCATATACCTCGGTCCATTTCGTAAAATAATCCATAGCTACTAGGATATATTTATTTCCAGCATATGTTTCTGGAAATGGACCTGCAATGTCGGTTGCTACTCTTTACATAGGACCACCAACATTGTACTGTTTCATGTGGCTCTCTTTTTACCAAGTGGACCATCACTTCTTGTACATTTCAGGCACCATCTCGGTTCATCATCTTTACAGTTTCCCCAATATGACCGTTCTTGAATCATTTGCAAATTTTTCGTAATACCAAAGTGTCCACCTGATGCGCCGTCATACAACTGACACAATACATCTGACACTTTACTTTTAAATACAACCAACTGAAGCTTAGATTTTATACCATACCCGTTCTCAAAGGTTCTCTACAGAAGATCACCTTTTAGTACCAGGCAATTCCATTGGCTCCAGTATGCCTTGACTTTTAGACTACATGCACTGATGTCCTGCCAAGTAGCTTTCTCACCTCGACGCATCCAATCTAATACTCTTTTTATACATGAATCATCTGCTTGTGTGTCTTGTAACTGTTGAGACTGCCATTGATCATTGATGACGGTGGTTCTTCTCACAGGGCAAAGTCGTTCCTCTACTTTAAGCCGGTGATTACAACTCTCACCGCATGAACGTCTTATGGGAGCATCTGTATTTGAACGAACTTTTATTCTTCTTCTTCTTCTGGTTCCTTATCCGTTTCGGATGTTGGAAATCATATTGACAATTTTATTGGAATAAACTCTACCAGCTCTTTTCGCTCGTCTCTTCGGTATCGTGTTACGAACCGCTTTCCGTACCATTTTCTCCAAACGTTCATCATTTTGTTTCTCGACTTTTTTCGCGGTTAGTACTCGAGTATTTTGTGAAGCTTGACTAGTCGCTTCGTGCTTTAAGGTAATAACGAGCGCTTCTTCTAAAAATTTCGCTCTTGCTAGTCGTAAAGCTTCTCTGGTATCTGGTAAAAGGTATCCACAGCAAATTCTTCCAAAATTATGTCTGGTGCCTCTTGATAAGCCAACATCACCACACACGCAACATCTGCTTCAAAGTATTTTAGATTCTCACTTGCTCATTGAAATCTACTTCTCAGTTGTGCTTTGTATACTTGTTGTATACAAGATCTTTGTATATTTGCAAGAGTATACAAGTGTAGAGGGGATCTTCATAGTGTCTTTGCAGATTATTGAACAAGATCTGGTAACATTTTTGTTGACCCTTAAGATGTGACCTTAATTTATCTGCAACATCACTGCGTAGAACAGCAGTCATGGAAATAGCCTTTTCTTGTTCGGTCCAATGATTTGCGGTCGCAATAGCTTCAAATTGCTTAAGGTATATGGACCAAGAAGACTTCCCATCAAATGGTGGAATTTGAATCTCATATATGATGCGACGTTTCGCCTCTCGGTGATTCTTCTTTTACTACAGGATCTAAAACTACTACATTAACTTGTGGTAGCACTTTCATATTGGTTATCATGCTCTCTAATTCTTTGATCTGCTCTTCTACGTCTAAAACTAATGCATTAACTGGTGGTAGAACTTTCGTATTGGTTATTATGTTCTCTAATTGATTGATCTTCTCTTCTACATCGTCTATATTTTTCTGTCTCTTATCGAATGTTCTAGAAACTTCTTCAAATTTCTCGTTGTTCTGTCGACAAACTTTGTCGAATCTTTAAGCAACAATTTTGAATTTTTCGTCATTTTTTTTTAAGTTTCTTCGATCTTTGTAGAAACTGTTTTAAATTTCTCATTATTTTTTGTAGAAATTTCATCGATTTTCTTAGAAGTTTCTTCAATCATCTTTAATACTTTTTTTTTCTGCTGATTGAAAATGGAATGTCTCAGGGTCATCTCCATTCTTCTTGAGAACATCTCCGAGCCCTGCTTGCAGGATTTTCTTGGGCTCGCTGGCATCTTAATCACGTTCCTCTAGCTGTTCTACCGAAAGCTACATGCTTTAAAGGCATGTATTCACTATGTTCGCACTCCTCTTGCGCTATGTGCTCCTGCAACTGCTCCACATAGTGGATAGGTTCGAGCTTCCGGAGCGTGCAACGGTGCGCGCTCCCTCCCAGCGCTCTAATCGGTGGCGGTTTATATGTAGAGTAGCTCATGCCGTTTGCCGTATCCGTTGGAGCAGTTGCAGGAGCGGGCAGGCGAGAAGTTCGTGAACATAAATGGATACCTGGCTTTATATCCGAATGTTCGCTATATGTTGTTATCATTTTTCCTAAAGAGTTCTTGGCTATTTTTGATTAAATTGATATTAACGAATTAAATGGTTTACTTATTTGACAGTATAAATTGTAATTTATAAAATGCATGCAGTACCTTACAATTTTTGACAATAAAAGCACTAGTGTTACACTGAATTTCTATTTTATTATTATAGTAGTCTGTTTTTTAGTATTTAACATTTGAGTATACCTATCGTTAAAATTTTCATTATAGTAAGACCTATCTTTGTACATTGTTGACTAAATGTCAGAACCGGAATGAAAACATGATACTTATTAAATTCTCCTAATACCAGAGGCCCATACCAGCGTTATACCATTAATCTCGAAGATACAGACAAAGAGGTGGTACCAAATATAATTTCAGACACGCAGACTGCGGAATTAAATATTACAGGAATCAAAAGTACTTAGAATGCAGTCTTTGTTATAAAGACTAAACTTTATAAAAAAGATTAGAAACAAAAGAATTATAATGCATACGGTCAGTATTAATATACTTACGCAAAATTCATGCGCATCAAAACCTTGACCTTTACAGTAAAAACAATCCACAGACGCAAGATTACGCAACGAAATATGGATACGGTTATTTTAAATGTGAGACTACAAGATAAAAAATCCATCGGATGAAGCAAAAGAATAAACAAAATACAAGACATTAGTGCATTCTATTAGTACAAATCAAATGGTGATGGATCGGATATGTAGCAAAAATAAATTTGTTACTCCAGTGAATAAGTGGTTAAGTCGATTTTTTGCCAAAATGGGTTAAGTGCACCAATGGGTGCAGAATGACTTCTCAGATGTTGTAAATAAGTTGTTAAGCTGTGAGCGGACTCTAGCCAAAGTTATACGTATGTGTATCTTTGTCCATCTTTGAAATTGATGTACTATTTAGATTAAGTCGACTTACCTAAAAACTTAATAAAATAATATCTTAGGAAATAAACGGTTAAAGTGACCTGCCCAGTTATGACCAATAATCGTTTACTGTGCTAAACAGGTTAACTCGAGTTGACGTCTTTTGGTCCACTCTGGCCACTGTGCATAACTGGTTATGATTTATATAATAACTATATTTATATTATATTTATATTATAACTATAATATTTATAGTTATTACATCACGACATTTTATGACTAATTTACAATCTAAAGCAGATATATTTTGTCATTTCCCACTTACGAGAGCCACTATTGTCGAAATCGAACTAATAAAAAAAATTACCGTCGAATTTGACTATTTTAAAAATGTTTGATTTGTATAAGGAAGGACGAGCATCTTCTGCTTGCCTACCTATTTACACTAAAATCTTTCGTGATTTAGGTTTAGCTTTTAAAAAACCAAAGCAGCACACGTCACAAACGTGACAATGTTAATATACAAATTAAATTGTCCTCAGAAGGAGAAACTAAAATCCAATTAATAGCCGAAAGAGACGAACATCATAGCATGGCCCAATTTGCTTATGAGCAGAAAATTCAAGACAAAGCAATTGTTAAAGAAAATCAATCGAATGGAGTTTATGCATTTGGCTTGAAACAGTGCCTGCCTACCCCTTACCTTACAACCTTAGTTTCTTTCCACAAGAGGCAGCTGTTGAGCTTTAACCTCCCGGTGCATGACATGGTAACAGAGAATCAGCCAAAACAACTTGCTATTTGCCTTAATCATTTTTTAACACACTTGCTTTATGGAAAAACCGAAGTAAAATTTTATTCAGATACGTGTAGTGGTCAGATTAAAAATAATGTCGTTGCATTAATCTTTCTTAATTTTGTTAATCAAAAGCAAACCTGAAGATCAACCACAAAATTTTGGTTAGTTGTCATACGCATAAGGAGTGTGATACTGACCACTCCGTTATTGAAAGAGCCAGAAAAAAAAAACAATTTAAATAAATCATCCTAACGACTGGGTACAGGTAATCAGAATTGCTAAACAGAAGAATCACTTTGAAATTGTAATGATGTTGAAAGATAATTTCTTCGATTTCAATTCACTTGTGACGAAACATGACCCTTAGATTATCAAGATTATTAAAAAACTTGATAATGATGGCGAGATGTTTCTATGGAAACCAGTCCAATGGCTTCAATATGTTAAAAACGGCGCCGAAATTTCATTTAGATGCTCATTAAAACAAGAACATCTTTTTAAAACAATAAATTTTGCTCATAGTAGACGTCCAACTATATTGTTTTGTTTACCTAACATTAACAAGGAATGAGTGTCGATAGCTACAGACAAGAAAAAAGACTTATTGTCTTTATTGCCTTTAATAGATCCTTCATTCCATACATTTTATCTGAAAACGAAAAAGGATGTCGCCAATGATCCTGAACTGGAGGAATTGGATCCTGACCAAGATATACAACCTAATTCAGTATAAATGTTTTTTAAACTACAAAAATTGTTTTTGTTAAATTTTTGAAGTCATTAAATGACTTTTTGAAGTCATTAAACCGAAAAATAAAATACATAGAGTGACTTATTTTCATTAACATATTGGGTGAATAACTGGGTAAGTCGACGGTGAATAAATGGTTAAGTCTCATATCTTCTCATATCTCATTAACCTAATCACTTAGCAGTTACAAAATGAGACCAATAATATGTTTGTATTATATCTTAATTTTATGTAAAGTTTTAGCATTCCACCATATAAAATCGATTTGTGACATGTTGTCAAAACTTGTAAGTCGTCTCCTGAAAACTATTCAAAATTGATTCACCACTTATTCACTGGAGTAACAGAAATAATACTACGTAGTCTAAACATCTGAAAAGAATTATGTGGAACCCAATGCTACCGTATTGCCAGAATAAATACCTAAATAAGGAATGTACAAGCATATATTATGTACAAGCAAAGCGGAAATGTATTATTTACTACCGAATGTAATATTTGGGAAAACAGTGCGAATTTGGATGTACAAGAAATATAAGAACCTCTTAACAACTTGTTGGCACTTAGATTTTTTAATTGGAAAGAAATAATCAAATTTTTTATTAGATCCAATTACTAGTTCAAGTACCAAATTTGAAAATTGATGCAATAAAGATATAGATTATTTATTACTGTTAGAGAGATGTTTTTATTTAAATTTCGTTTGCAGCAGTATAAACTCTGCGTTCGACGAGCTGCGTATGCATGTACCAACATTTCCTTATGAGAAACGACTGAGCAAAATCGACACCCTTCGACTAGCAATTGCCTACATCGCTTTATTGCGGGAAGTTCTAACGGCAGACTGTGATCCTCTAACTTATGTGGAAAGGTGTCTAAGGGGTGAAATCAAAGCAGACAGGGCTAACTGGAACACTAGTGGTAAGATACCTTTTTTCATAATACCATATGAATAATCTTGAACTTACGCTAACTCCTTGCTTCATTTCTTCTTTATTTTGATATATTCCCTTAATATATGAATGGTCCTTTTTGCGCGTATTCAATTTTTAATTTAATTCCTTAGATTTCCCCTCATAATTTTTTTTGTTCTCTGATTGTTTTCTGCCAATGTCAAATACAGTTCAGAATATTAAAGTACAAAAGAATAACCCTATTCAAAATAAGCAATAGACTGTGTGCGTGCTGCCACTGAAGGTTTCCACTTCCGATTTCGTTGAACCTCCATCGATTTTCATGAAAATTGGTGAGTAATTAGAGGATACCTCAAGAAACAAAAGTTCCATGGTGGCAACTTGCGCTTTTACCCTGGGGGTGGATGCCACCCCTTCCCGGTGGTGAAAATGATTTTATTAAGAATAACCACAAAATAGATAGAGGTTCTAAGCGACATTTGTCATATGAAGTTATTAAAACAAATTAATACTGTTTGAATTATTAAAAATCAAAGATTTTAATTTGTCTTGAAAAAATGCATGTTTTAAAGCGGTTTTTCATAAAGCACTTATAGCCCAGTAAATGAACGGGAAATACGGCGATACCGTGTAATTTTCAGGGGCAACTCCGAATTGCGTGAAAATCTGGATTTAGGTTCTACTTACCCTCCACTTCAAAGTTGAAAATGTGCCGTTGGTTGTTTTTACTTGGGGGGTGACAATCACCCTTTCTCGGGGGGTGAAAAACATACGTTCAAGATAAGCCCGTAAATGGATAAATTGACTAATTATAAGCAACTTTCGTTCTATAAAGTTTTTACGTAAGTGAATCATTTTTGAGTTATTTGCGATTGAAAATGTTTATTTTTCGACAAAAAAAACTACGTTTTCAGTCGGTTTTTCGCAAATAATTCAAAAAGTAAATATTTTACCGAAAAAAATATTTTTTGCAAAAAGTAGCTTATAAAAAAAAACGAAAAGAGTTGTGTGTTCGTGAAGTCTATAGATCCAGTAAAAGCAAATTTGTAGCTCATGAAAAATACGTTTTTATTCGTCCAATTCCAAATCGAATATTTCATCGAGAAATGTCCAAAAAATGAAGCACTTTTCGGGAAAAATCCGGTTTAAACTTTTTTAAAGAGTTTAAAAAAAGCTTTACTCGAATTGTTTACAAAAGTTTCTAGGATTAAAAATAAGCGAGTTACTGTCAAAATAAAGTTGGCCTCCTTTTTTTTTGTTAAAAAATCATGAAAATCCCCCCGTGATTAGCTCCCCAAATGAAATTAATCGTTATCGCTTTACAAACAATTTGCTTTACTTATCTATTTTTTATATGATCTGTCGGTTTCACCGGTTTAAAGTGCTGATTTTTGAAAGGGTTATAGTTAAAAGGGCTTGAACGAGTCAATAATCACGAGTGTATGCAAACTTTAAACAGACATATCTTAGCCAATTTTTTTCTTACAGAAAAAAAAATGAATCTGGAATATTTATAACAGCAAAATCTACATTTTTTTATTCTTTGAGATTTTTCGTTATCACTAATACTTTTTAAATTATTTTGAAAAAAGAAAATTTTTCCAAAATTCTTAGAAAACATTTTTTTACTATAAAACCAGTTTTTTTTAAATAAGCACTTCAAATCGGTCAAACTTACAGATCATATAAAGAATATACAGTGCGTCCATAAAGTAACGCATAAATTCATTATTTCGTAAACCGGCGACTTTAAAGAAAAATCCCGAAACAGGTCGATTTTTATTTTTAATTTCCGATTTTTTGGCATATATATCATACTAGTGACGTCATCCATCTGGGCGTGATGACGTAATCGATGATTTTTTTTAAATGAGAATATGGGTCATGTGATAGCTCATTTGAAAGGGTATTCAATTCTATATTCACTAATGTAAACATTAACATAATTATTTATACAGGGTGTGCAAAAAACATTTTTTAATTAAAATAATTGAGACAGAAAGAAGAATGTATGTAATTTATTTAATTCAAAATGCGTTTTACTACTGTCAGAAAACAGAAAAAAATTTGACGAATAAACATTGATTTTCGCTTAAACGAAATGTTCAAACTGGCAAGAGGCAGGTGGGTGGCAGCTTTAACATTGAATTTAAGCGAAAAACAATATTTATTTGTCAAAAAAACATATTTGCCTGTTTTCTGACAACAATAAAACGTATTTTGAATTAGATAAATTACATACATTCTTCTTTTTGTCTCAATTATTTTAATTTAAAAAATGTTTTTTTGAACACCTTGTATAAATAATTATGTTAATGTTTACATTAGTGAATAGAGAATTGAATATCCTTTCAAATGAGCTATCACATGACCCATATTCTCATTTAAAAAAATCATCGATTACGTCATCACGCTCAGATGGATGACGTCACTAGTATGATATATATTCCAAAAAATCGGAAATTAAAAATAAAAATCGACCTGTTTCGGGATTTTTCTTTAAAGTCGCCGGTTTACGAAATAATGAATTTATGCGTTACTTTATGGACGCACTGTATGTACATACATTTAAAGTAAATGGCAAAGCGGTAACGATTAATTTTATTTAGGTTGCTCAATAGACGGAGATATTCACGATTTTTCTTACCAAAAAAGTAGCCAACTTTATTTTAAGCTTAACTCACGTAGTTTTGATGCTAAAAACTTCTGTAAATAATAAAATGAAGCTTTTTTTTAAACGTTTTAAAAAATGTTAATAACTTTTTCCTGAAAATTGCTTAATTTTTTGGTGACTTCAGTTTAAAATATTCGATTTTGAATTAAACGAATAAGAACGTATTTTTTATGAGCTACAACTTTGCTTTTACTCGGTTTATATACTTTGCTGATACACTCCTTTTTTCGTTTTTTGATAAGCTACACTTTTGCTAAGAATATTTTTTTCGATAAAATATTTACTTTTTGAGTTATTTGCGAAAAACCGTCTGAAAACTTAGTTTTTTTTTGTCGAAAAGTAAACATTTTCAATCGCAAATATCTCAACATGACTTACATGAAAAACTCTATAGGTCGAAAGTTTCTTATAATCAGTCAATTTATCCATTTCCAGGCTTATTTTAAACACGCGTTTTTTCACCCCCGAGAAGGGGTGACTGGCACCCCCCAAGTAAAAGCAACCAACGGCAAAAATTCAACTTTGAAGTGGAGGGTAAGTAGAACCTAAATCCAAATTTTCATGCAATTCGGAGTTGCCCCTGAAAATTACACACCAAAACGGTCATTTACTGGGGTATTAAAAATGAGGTATGAGTTTTTACAAAAAAGTTATAATTACCAAAATTGAAGATAATAAAAAATCGAATAAATTTCTTACCTCTTTTGATATTAAAATCTTTTAATATCAATTCAAAGTGAGTTATAGGTAATTATTGTAAGTATATTTTTTTCGGCGAGTACTCAAATCTAAGGATTCAAGCTAGATAGCAGGAAAATGATGCATTTTACAAAATACAAGAATAAAAGACTGCTAAACGCCGTAAAAATGAGTGGCGCATACAATACTCCAGCTACAAAAGAGCTGATATGAATATTACGTGGCGCGAAAATGTATTTTCGTTTTGATGGAAAATAAAATTGTAGTTTTATTTTGAAAGATTTTTTTCATAATATTTGCTAAATTTGAAGTAAAACTCGCCACAAAAGAGTAACTTTGATGCAGTTTACATTTTGAGGCTCTTTTGTGGCGCGTTTTACTTCAAATTTAGCAAATATTATGGAAAAAATCTTTCAAAATAAAACTATAATTTTATTTTCCATCAAAATGAAATTACATTTTCGCGCCACGTAATATTCATATCAGCTCTTTTGTAGCTGGAATATTGTATGCGCCACTCATTTTTACGGCGTTTAGCGGTTTTTTATTCTTGTATCAGGAGTTTTCAAAGCTTTTTATAAATGTAATGTATGACGTTGAATGCAATGTTTCTTTATTACACGTTAGTGTATTAAATGGTCGCCTTTGTTGCATTCTCTCCCAAATTATCTAGGAGTTATAACACCAGACTTGTGATAAGACAATCCGAGTTCATATCCCAGCCATCCTAATAATTAATATGTCCGGAAAATGAATTCGGACTGCCCGATCAAACTTGCTCAAAAATGCTCAGGGAGCATAACATTTGATTCGGATGATTTATGTAATAATGGTTTGATATTCTTAATATAATTTCTGAGTATTTCAACCCTTAGAAATTTATTTTTGAAGGGTGAAAACTACCCCTTATTGCTAAAACCTATAAAAAGGTTAAAAAGGGTGAAATTTGTTCAGATGCATTACATAATGATTGTCTATTACTCTAACTATATTTATTGACTATTTCGACACTTTAAAAGTTCATTTTTAAGGGTAACTCTAATTGCTCAAATTTGCTCAGGATTGCACAAAAAATGCTTAAGGAAAATAAAATTTGATTCGGATGATTGATGTAATATATTCATTTATATTCGTTCCGCCTAAAATTTACGGATAAACGAGTACACGAACACAATACACGAATAAATGAACACAAAAAATATGTATATACGTATTCGTATGAGGTTTTTAGAAGATCTATAAGGCTATTAATATTAAATCCTTTTAGCTATTAATATTAAATCCCTTAAGCTCCCAGCGTTACATATATGTAACGCAAAAACCGCTAAAATCTTAAGCATGAAATTCGGGAAGTGATTCTAATTTTAACTAGATGACGATGCAAGACTTTCGAGGGACACTTTTTGCTAGTTTTTAGCGTTTAGTTCAAGGATTTGATCTAATCTAACCTGTTTATTTAGTTGAGTGTTGGATGTGACGGTGTTTCTTATTTATGGTAAAAATGGATCTCGAGTTTGAGTAAATATATTTTTACTATTCTTTTGTTATTATATTTGGTTTAAAGTGTTTTTAATTGAGCCTAAATTAATGTCTTTTCTTATTGATAATATAAATTTTTCCAAATTTTATCATGGTTTTGTAAATTATGCCTTTTATTTTTGGTGTTACATATATGTAACGCTAGGAACATATGGGAGCAAAAATCGGAACTTTTAGAATTGTAATGTATTTTTTGTTCCATAAAAGGGTTATCTCTTCAAGAAGCGCTTTAGATGATTGATGCTGCTGAAACTTTAGACGTTGATGCTATATATATATATATATATATATATATATATATATATATATATATACCTCGACACCGTAAGGTACAAGAGGACGGCTTAAGTAAGTATATATATATATATATATATATATATATATATATATATATATATATATATATATATATATATATATATATATATATATATATATATATATATATATATATAAACATAAGATGTAGATCTTTGAAACACACTCAGTGATCAAAAGATCCAAGGCTAATGGTTTAACGACCACTCGTACGAAATCAAACAGATGAAACAGAGAATGTGTAAAAATCCCCTTACGAACAATTCACACATCCACCGTTTCGGGCTGGGAAAAATTTTTCGAATAGAATCAAAGATCCAAACACCAGTTCTTCGAAATGTGTTTCGCCCTCTTCAACCTCTCTGGGCTCATCGGTAAAGATGGGAGGTTGAATATCTTTAGACACATTCCAATCAAAAAACAACATTCGAAACCTAGACATAGAAGGTGCGTAAATCTACGGCAAATCCGACAATGACAGTCTCAAGTTTTAATTCCCTAATTACTTAAAGTAAGTAAAATATATGTTTAAAAAATAAGATGTAGATCTTTGAAACACACTCAGTGATCAAAAGATCCAAGGCTAATGGTTTAACGACCACTCGTACGAAATCAAACAGATGAAACAGAGAATGTGGAAAATACCCTTACGAACAATTCACACATCCACCATTTCGGGCTGGGAAAAATTTTTCGAATAGAATCAAAGATCTAAACACCAGTTCTTCGAAATGTGTTTCGCCCTCTTCAACCTCTCTGGGCTCATCGGTAAAGATGGGAGGTTGAATATCTTTAGACACATTCCAGTCAAAAAACAACATTCGAAACCTAGACATAGGAGGTGCGTAAATCTACGGCAAATCCGACAATGACAGTCTCAAGTTTTAATTCCCTAATTACTTAAAGTAAGTAAAATATATGTTTAAAAAAATAAGATGTAGATCTTTGAAACACACTCAGTGATCAAAAGATCCAAGGCTAATGGTTTAACGACCACTCGTACGAAATCAAACAGATGAAACAGAGAATGTGGAAAATACCCTTACGAACAATTCACACATCCACCATTTCGGACTGGGAAAAATTTTTCGAATAGAATCAAAGATCCAAACACCAGTTCTTCGAAATGTGTTTCGCCCTCTTCAACCTCTCTGGGCTCATCGGTAAAGATGGGAGGTTGAATATCTTTAGACATATTCCAATCAAAAAACAACATTCGAAACCTAGACATAGAAGGTGCGTAAATCTACGGCAAATCCGACAATGACAGTCTATATATATATATATATATATATATATATATATATATATATAGCATATAGCGTAAGAATTCTCCCGGACAACCTGTTCATATCATTATCTTCCCCATCACCAGACACCTCGTCTGTACGTACATTAAATTCTGGGGGTTCAGTATATATATACATATATATATATATATATATATATATATATATATATATATATATATATATATATATATATATATATAAGATGTAGATCTTTGAAACACACTCAGTGAACCAAAGATCCAAGGTTATTGGTTTAACGACCACTCGTACGAAATCAAATAGATGAAATAGAGAATGTGGAAAAATCCCCTTACGAACAATTCACACATCCACCATTTCGGTGGACTATATATATATATATATATATATATATATATATATATATATATATATATATATATATTGATACATGTATCTATATATATATATATATATATATATATATATATATATATATTTATATATTGATACATGTATCCATGTGACTTCCAAAGTAGATTCTCGTAATACGTTGTTACTTCATATATACCGTTATGACTTCCGATTTCGGAAGTCACAACGTTTTGCCTATATTTTTACGAATTTGGCTACTAGATGGTATCAGAAGGCTTATATTAAAAATTTCGCTGGAAGTCATATCGTATCTAACATACTCATAAGATCAGATTTTAGTTCGACGGTATATCACCAGCGCTAGTGTCGCTCCCGAGCTACTATACAGGTTATGTACACAACGCGTAGCGTCTTCCGTATACCACACCGCTCGGTGTGACTTCCGTTTTTTGGCAACCCTGTGTAACGGTTTCCAGACATTTATCTGTTGTAGATTCGCGGTTCTAATCGTACTTAGTGTTTTGTGTGCCTTTTGTTTTTAAACATGAATAATAGCAGATCTGCTTTACTTTTAAAGTTAGCCTTAAATGAAGGTAAAATAAGTGATTATATATCTCTATAATTATATGTTTTCTGTACTTATTTTAATCTATAATATTTACTTACCTATTTACTTATATAAATTCATTTTTCTCGTGTTTTTGTTTACTTCCTTTTTTACAATGAACTTCTAATTTAATCTACACTCACCGGCACGAAAAACGGGCACCCCAAAAAAATGGGTAATTTTTGATGTCTCGTATCTCCCAAACCTGTTGTCCGATTTAAGTAATTTTTTTAATATGTTATAGCCTTATTCTTTAACAATATAGCTATGATAATATTGTTGATAGACAGGTAAATTTTCATTGTATACCGAGTGTACCAATCAAACTGGGTTTTTTTCTCAATTTTCACAACACCCTGTGGAATATTCTAGCCTTTATAAAATATTTAAATTAAAGCCTAACTATAGCTCCAGGTTTTATTAACATTCTGTTTTTTATTCATTCGCTTACGTTGGATAATAAAAAAGTTAAGAACTTTAACAACTAGCCATGTTCTTTATCGATACAGGTGTTTCTAAATATAAGTGCGACAAACTTTAAGGGGTAATTTCTGCATGAAAAAATAATGATCGTTTGACAAAAGAATTTTATATTTGCAAGCATTTGCGGACATAGCTTTATCAAGTAAACGATCATTATTTTTTCATGCAGAATTACCCCTTAAAGTTTGTCGCACTTATTTAGAAACACCATGTATTGATAAAGAACATGTTTAGTTGTTAAAGTCCCTAACTTTTTTATTATCCAACATAAGCGAATTAATAACAAACAGAACGTTAAGAAAACCTGGGGCTATAGTTGGGTTTTAATTTCAATATTGTATAAAGGCTAGAATATTCCACAGGGTGTTGTGAAAATTGAAAAAAAAACAGTTTGAATGGTACGCCCAGTATACAATGATAATTTACCTATCTAGAAACAATATTATTACAGCGATATAGTTAAAGAATAAGGCTATAACATATTAAAGAAATACTTAAATCGGAGAATAGGTTTAGGAGATACGAGCCATCAAAAATGACCCATTTTTTGGGGTGCCCGTTTTTCGTGCCGGTGAATGTATCTATTAAATAATCTAAATTATTTTAAAAAATCTTATTAAAAGCTTAAATACAAGAAATGTAGGTAAATGTTCTCATTTAACGAAATTTCCGAAAATTGCGTATTTTTTTGACCCAAGTAGGCTGAAAAATCGATTTTATAGTTATTGTTATTTCGAAAGTAATAAAACGTGTAAAAATATACAAAAAAATTGAATGTACAATTACAATTGAATGGAATTAAATACACGAAAAAAGAGCGATAAAAAGTTTAAAGTAATAAATTCTAGTAATAATATGAAATACAGTAAATTCTCTCTTAAGGGGGTAGGCGCAAAATCTCGGTCCAATGCTATTTACATGCATTCATTTTTTACGAATTCTGAGAAAATTAATAAATACTTTTTAAAACTTACACCCAGAATGAAAGATTATTATTGCGGAGGACCGAAAGTCCCTTAGAAGAAACAAAAAGTTTCTTGGTAATGAAATATTCGAAATTAAAAATCACACTAACTTTTCTCTTGTTTTTTTATCCCGTTATCTTATTAAAATAAACATTATATAAGTTTTCAGGGACTTTCGGCCCTCGGTAATAATGTAATATTCCATTCTGCGTTTAAATTTTTCAAAAATACTTATTAGTTTTCTCAGAATTCGAAAAAAATTAGTGCATTTAATTAGCATTTTACCAAGATTTTCCGCCTTATCCTTAACGGACACCTCCTCTATACGGACGGTATTTAAGACAAAACTCATTTGCCGATAATATTGAACCTGTACTCTTCAACGGACACTCCCTTAAAATGATGTGTAAATGAAAAAAAAAATACATTTCATTTCATTTCATTTACATACAGGTATTTTTTCCAAATATTTTAGAATACAAAACTACATAATATATTTTATTATTTAAAATTAATACAGAGATGTCAACGAGTGATATTTGATACTGTTTAATTTATCAGCAGTAGGTAATAAAAAATATGTTTCTTAAGTTTGATGTTTCTACTACATTCTCAACTGTTTAGCAAAATGTGGGATCCGTAATTAAAATATAATATGTGTGTCGGTCATTAAAAGAAACGTTAACGTTGTTCTAATAATATTTAACATTGATATGTTGTGACTAAAAATTCTGCTTGAACGGAAATGTCTGCTTGAACATATCCAATAAAAATTTTATTTTCTTTTAAAAATGTTTGGGATTCAAGGGCGACTTGACTGTATGATAAAACAATAATTATACAAACAAAACTTGTAATTATCAAGATTTTTGCTGTAAACTCGTGGAGAAATACATCAAATTAAAAGAGCTCGGGAAATATGCACTTTAAAAAACCTTAAATTATGCAAAAAACAGTTGAATAATTGAAATATGCACTAAAATATTATGCTTTTATACATTTATAAAAAACGCAATGATTATTGGTGTATTGAAAGTAAGTATTTTATTTTATCTAGTCCAGGTTGTATCTTAGTCGATAGGAAAAATATTCTGATTCGTTTTTTACGATCTTACCGAAATACATTCGAACCCGCTTATTGGAATAACCTTCGTGCCAATCAAAAGTATTCCTATAACCTGGATATTCTAATAACCGATCATTGGTCGCTAGTAGAAACGTTTCCGGACCGCAAATTTATATTCCTTAAACCGGGATATTCCTTTAAGAGGTATTCTAATAAGCGGGTTTGACTGCAGTATAGTTCATTAACGGTTTTTGCTCCAAATTTTAAAGAACGGATTGACGTGAAATTTAGCATACACATAGGTAACATGTCAAAGAAAAAAGTGAAAAGAAAACTTTGCCCTGGGGGCGAGTTTCTCCTCTTCTCGGAGGTGAAAAATATACGTTCAAAATAAGTTCGGAAATGGATAAACTGACTAATTCTAAGCAACTTTTGTTATATAGAATTTTTTCACTAAGTTAATACTTTTTGAGTTATTTGCGAGTCAATATGTCAATTTATCATCAAAAAAACACTTTTATACGGTTTTTTTGCCAATAACTCAAAAAGTAAGTATGTTATCGGGAAAAACATTAAAAATATAGCTTATAAAGTAACAAAATTGATGTACGTATGAACTTTTTAGAATCAGTAGAAGCAAAGTTGTAGCTAATGTAAAACAGGAAACAGGTTCATATTCGTCAAATTTAAAAACGAATAATTTCACGTGAAATAACCAAAAAATGATAGCAACCAAAAAATGATGCACTGTTCTGAGACAACTTATTACAACTTTTTTAAAGTTTTAAAAAAATATTTTTTATGTTTTCTAAAAAAGTTTCTAGCATCAAAATTAAGCAAGATACGCTCAAAATAAAGTAGGTCCTATTTTTGTTAAAAAAATTCGAAAAAGCACCCCCTAATTGGAATCTCATATGAAATTAATACTTACCGCTTCACAAGTTACTTAACTTATGTAATATTTATATGATCTGTATATCTTATATGATCGGCTCAAAGGGCTAATTTTTGAAAAAAATTGGTTTTAAAGTAAAATTTTTTGCAGAAAAAAATGCTGTTTCAAAATGACATAAAGTGTATTAGTGATACTAAAAATTACGAATAGTAAAAAATGTAGGTTTTGCTTTTCTGAATATTTAGGATTATGTGTTTTTCTTTGAGACAAATATTGGTTAAGATATGGCTGTTCAATATTGGCTTACACAGTTGGTTAGTGCCTAGTTCAATCCCTTTCAATTACATCCCCTTAAAATAAGCATTTTGAACCGATGAAGCTTACAAATCATATTTATAAACAATACATACACGAGTAAATCAACTTCTGAAGTGGTGACTATTAATTTCCTTTCGGATGCTAATTAGGGGGTGAATTTTATAATTTTTTACAAAAAAAGGATCTTCATTTTGAGCGTAACTTCCTTAATTTAATGCTAAAACTGTTTTAACCTTTTTTTAAACACTACAAAAAAGTTGTAATGAGTGTTCCCCAAAAAGTGCTTTAGTTTTTGACAGTTCACGTTGAAATATTCAATTTGGAATTTGGCGTGTATGAACCTATTTTTCATTAGCTACAACTCTTCTTTTACTGGGTCTAGAGATCTCATTCATAAGCACACCATTTTTTTACTTTTTTATGGGCTATATTTTTCCTAAAAATGGTTTTTTCGATAAAATACTTACTTTTTGAGTTAATTGCCAAAAAACCGTTAAAAAATGTTTTTTTTTTGTTGAAAAATGAAAATATTTACTCGCAAATAACTCGAAAAGTAACTAAGTGAAAAAATGCTATAGAACAAAAGTTGCCTAGAATTAGTCAGTTAATCCATTTCCGGACTTATTTTGAACGTATATTTTTTCATCCCGAGACGAGGTAAAAGTCACCCCCATGGCAAAAGCACACATCGGCACAATATCAATGTGCTTCTTTGACATGTTACCTATGTGTATGCCAAATTGCATGTCAATCTAAGCGGTTTTTTAAAATTTATGGGTTTTGCAATATTTTACCGTCAGCGAACGGACTAATAGTAGAGGATCCGATATAAGGCCGATCTGCATCGATCTATTTAATGGATAACGTGTGCGTGAAGGAACAATGTATTTTAAACGGGATTTACTTTTTCGCACTGTTTTTGACACACTTTCATATAATCAAATATCCTTAACTTTCGCGTTGTCATGGTGATGACATAATGAGCAATAAATTACAAAAAAAATTGACAGTTTTGTGGTTTGAAAGAAATTAGAATGTTTAAATGTCAAAGTTCTAAAAATTGTAGAATAGGAATGAATTCCAGTGATAAAGAGTTACAGTTTTTTTATTTGTTTATCGTAGATAAAATATTGTATGAAACTGTGCGTGAAGTACTTTTTGCGAACTTACGCGATGTATAGCACTCGCTCCGTTGTCGCTCGTGCTCTAAACATCACGTGCATTCGTAAAAAGCATACTTCACGAACTGTTTCATAAATAACTATTTTCATATATTAAAAAAATGTTTCGACTCGGGTAGATATTATTCCAGATTTTCAGATTTCAGCACAGTGTTAGATGGTTGGGGCATATATGGAGAGCAGGTAGCGTAACAACTATAAACTCAATTTTACAATGGAAACCCGGAGTTAGAAGGAGACGCGGAGGAACTAGAATAAATGGTTACAGGAAGTAAAGGAAAATTTATATAGGGCAGGAATTAGAGACTAGCAGAAAAAGACAGAGGATAGAAAGAAATGGAGAAGCACAGTCAATAGTATCGAGTAGCAGACTGGGACTAATCTGCTCTAAAAAGATGGATCTATTATTATGCATTATTATTGGTACATCAAAAATTAAAAGGACGGTGCCTGTAATAAAATCTAAAATTCAAAATTTAATCAAGAAAAATTATAAATATTAAAATTTCCTGTAAGTTAAAATTTATTTATTAAAATTTTTGATATAATTTTCATAAATAAATTACTTACTAATAACACTTTTTTAATTAATTCCAAAAAATCCATTTTGCAGCAATAATAAAATATTAGTATTTGTAAAATAAATATCAATCATATCATAAATAACACAGGTTTACAAAAAAAAACTAAATTTCGGACTATTTGACGAAACCATATGACAAGGGGGTTTTTGGGGTGGCTGATCACGAATCCGGGGTCCGCTCACCTCTTTCACGCCAGGTAAAGGTCATTTCAAGGTCAAATCAAGATAAATCGACAGTCGCTCTGAGAAAGTATATTAGAGCGTTTTTGGTGTCGCTGATGACGAATCAGGAGTCCGCTGACCTCTATCACGTCTAGTTCAAGGTCAAATCAACATAAATCGACACAATCGCTCTGAAAATAGAGGGGTTTTGGAGTCACTGATCATGAAAACTGCGGTCCGTTGAGCTCTACCACGTAAGGTAAAGGTCATTTCAAGGCCAAATCAGGACAAGTCCACAAAACTGATTTGACCTTGAAATGACCTTTACCTGTCGCGGTTGAGCTCAACGGACCCCAGTTTTGTGATCAGCGACCCCAAAAACCCCCTAATATACTTTTTCAGAGCGATTGTGTCGATTTATCTTGATTTGACCTCGAAATGACCTTGAGCTAGACGGGATAGAGGTCAGCGGACACAAATTCGTCATCAGCGACCACAAAAACCCCTTAATATACTTTTTCAGAGCGACTGTCGGTTTATCTTGATTTGACCTTGAGATGACCATTACCTGACGTGATAGAGGTCAGCTGACCCCGGATTCGTGACCAGCGACCCCAAAAACCCCCTAATCATATGGTTTCGTCAAATATTCCGAAATGTATTTTTTTTTTGTAAACCTGTGTAATCAAAAGAATATCAATCTTTTAATTTAAATAGACAACTGTAAAACATAGAACTGCATTCACAACTGTATTCACAGTAAAAGTTTCAAAAGATCACACATTACGCTTAAAGTAAGAGGTAAATCAGCAGACGAGTCGTTGTGACTTCCAAAATATGACAACACCGCTGGAAGTGACAACGCACCTTGAACTACCCTATATATGGAAGCCATAACGTATGCTGTACGCTTCGGTATATACGTATATATATACAAAATTTATTGTGGTAAATCCTTTCCCCTCAATAGGTAGACCCATTTTATAAGCCCCCCTTTTACCAAATACACAATTCTTAAAAAATAATTCCTAGTAGAAAAGGTGGAGGTCGGACAGTCTCTTCTGTATACCGGAAGTCACAACTTAACGTGCATCTATATATACAGGGTGTCCCGAAAAGATTGGTCATAAATTATACCACAGATTCTGGGGTCAAAAATAGGTTGATTAAACCTCACTTACCTATATACAATAGTGCACACAAAAAAAGTTACAGCCCTTTAAAGTTACAAAATAAAAATCGATTTTTTTTAATATATCGAAAACTTCTAGAGGTTTTTTATTGAAAATGGACATGAGGAATCTTTATGGTAGCAGCATCTTAAAAAAAAATTATAGTGAAATTTGTGTACCCCATAAAAATTTTATGGGGGTTTTGTTCCCTTAAACCCCCCCAAACTTTTATGTACGTTCCATTTAAATTATTATTGTGGCACCATTAGTTAAACACAATATTTCTAAAACTTTTCTGCCTCTTAGTACTTTTTTCATAAGGCAGTGTTTATCGAGATATTTTGAATATTTTTCGAATCCACCACCTATTTGTATATGGTTAAGTATGATTATAGACACTTGTTAATAATCTGAAAATTTATTTATAACTTAAATTTTTTGGTATATTTTGAAAAAGAAGCCACATCTCGATAAAAGTTGACTTATCAGAAAAAGACTAAGAGACAAAAAAGTTTTGAAAACACTGTGTTTAACTAATGGTACCACAATAATAGTTTAATTGGAACGTACACAAACATTTGGGGGGTTTAAAGGAACAAAACCCCCATAAATTTTTTATGTAAATATAGTAAAAAAGTAGCCGCATCTCGATAAAAACTGGCTTATCGAAAAAATACTAAGAGGCAAAAAAGTTTTAAAAACGTTGTGTTCAACTAATTGTACCACAATAATGAATTAATTGGAACGTACACAAAAGTTTGGGGGGGTTCAAGGGAACAAAATCCCCATAAATTTTTTATGGGGTGGAAAAATTTCACTATAATTTGGTTTTAAGGTGGTCCTGTCATAAGAATGATACATGCCCGTTTTCAATAAAAAATCTTTGAGAGTTTTCGACATATTGAAAGAAATCGATTTTCATTTTGTAACTTCAAAGGGCTGTAACTTTTTTTATGAGCACATTTGTACTAAGGTAAGTTAAGTTCAACCGAACTATTTTTGACCCCAGAATGTGTGGTATGATTTATGACCATTCTTTTCGGGACACCCTGTATATATATATATATATATATATATATATATATATATATATATATATATATATATATATATATATATATATATATATATATATATATATATATATAAAACAGATGAAATAGAGAATGTGGAAAAATCCCCTTACGAACAATTCACACATCCACCATTTCGGGTTGGGAAAAATTTTTCGAATAGAATCAAAGATCCAAACACCAGTTCTTAGAAATGTGTTTCGCCCTCTTCAACCTCTCTGGGCTTATCAATAAAGATGAGAGGTTGAATATCTTTAGATACATTCCAATCAAAAAACAACATTCGAGACCTAGACATAGAAGGTGCGTAAATCTACGGCAAGTCCGACAATGACAGTCTCAAGTTTTAATTCCCTAATTACTTAAAGTAAGTAAAATCTATGTTTAAAAACATGAGATGTAGATCTTTATATATATATATATATATATATATATATATATATATATATATAAGATGGTGGTATTCTTGACTGTATATATAAATATAAAGTAGTAACTCTTGAGGATGCAGTCAGTCTATTTATTGGCCCACAAGACAAAGAAAACTCTTTGACTTACTAAGTAAGTCAAAGAGTTTTCTTTGTCTTGTGGGCCAATAAATAGACTGACTGCATCCTCAAGAGTTACTACTTTATATATATATATATGTATATATATTAATGTGCGTACAGACGAGGTGTCTGGTGATGGGGAAGATAATGATATGAACAGGTTGTCCGGGAGAATTCTTACGGCACCTGTTAAACTTGCTTTACGAAATAGTGAAAAAGATTCCGAAATATATAATAATATAGACGAGGCTGGGCCTTCCAGACCATCAGCAAAGGCTAATTAGCAAGTGAAAGAACAGTTGAAGTTGATCTTATGGATCAGAATGTAGCTAGATACCGAGTAGGAATTCGCTCTAAAAATGGTGGTGGTGTCTATTTACATGGATGCTGGGCATAACTATTCAAAATGCTTGGTACCTTTGTAACAGAACCCATGATCCTATCCCACAACTAGAATTTCGATGGTATCTAGTAATATTGTATATTACGAAATATGATACCAAACCAAAAGGTGCAGACAGGCGATCTTCGTCCAAAGTAGTTAGAGATATAAGACATGATAAGATTGACCAGCTTCTGACCTATATTCCTGATAAAAAGGAGACGTTGTGCACGTGAGGGCTGCAGTTCGCATGTCATATTCCTGATAAAAAGGAGACGTTGTGCACGTGAGGGCAGCAGTTGGCATGTACGTACCATGTGTTGCAAGTTCAATGTGGAAGTATGCATCGAGTGCAACATAGATTTTCATCTACAATAATTTGATTATATTTTTGAAGTGAAAATTTCTTTAGTGACGTTGTGCGATTTTTGGATAGGGGAAAAAGCATTGAATTCGCGACCGTCATCGCGACCGTCTTCGCGACCGTCATTGCGACCGTCATCGCTTATGCTATATATTATGTGTATGTATATACAAATTGTGTAGAGGTAATTAAATTTAAAATAAATGTAAAACCTATTTCAGAATGGGGAAAAAGGATTTATTTCGCGACCGTCATCGCGACCGTCATCTCTTCGGCGAAATAAATTTTGTACGTATCTATATTATGTGTATGTACTCGTATACATAAATTGTATAGAAGTATTTAAATTTAAAATAAATGTAAAATCTATTTTTGGATGGGGGAAAAGGATTTATTTCGCGACCGTCACCTCTTCGGCGAAATAAATGTTGTACGTATATTATTATGATGTACGTATAATAATAGTAATATTATTGAAGTGAAAACTTCTTTAGGGACGTTGTGCACTTTTTAGATGAGGAAAAAGTATTGAAGTAGCGACCGTCATCGCAACCGTCATTGCTTCGACGAAATAAATTTTTGAAGTGAACACTTTTTTAAGGACGTTGTGCACTTTTAGATGGGGAAAAATATTAAATTAGCGACCGTCATTGCTTCGACAAAATAAATATTTGTAGTTAAAACTTCTTTAGGGACGTTGTGCACTTTTTAGATGGTGAAAAATTGTTGAATTAGCGACTGTCATCGCTTCGGCGAAATAAATTTTTGAATTGAAAACTTCTGTAGAAACATTGTGCCCTTTTTAGATGGGGAAAAAGTATTGAATTATCGTCCCTCATCCGGACGGTCATTGCATCGACGAAATAAATTTTTGAAGTGAAAACTTCTTTATGGACGTTGTGCACTTTTTAGATGGGAAAAAGTATTGAATTAACGACCGTCATCGCGACCGTCATTGCTTCGACGAAAATAAATTTTTGAAGTGAAAACTTCTTTACGGATGTTGTGCCCTTTTTAGATGGGGAAAAAGTATTGAATTAGCGACCGTCATCGCGACTGTCATTGCTTTGACGAAATAATTTTTGAAGTGAAAACTTCTTTAGGGACGTTGTGCGCTTTATAGATGCGGAAAAAGTATTGAATTAACCACCGTCATCGCTTCGGCAAAATAAATTTTTGAAGTGAAAACTTCCTTAGGGACGTTTTGCACTTTTTCGATGGGAAAAAAGTATTAAATTAGCGACCGTCATTCCTTCAACGAAATAAATTTTTGAAGTGAAAACTTCTTTAGGGACGTTGTGCCCTTTTTAGATGGAGAAAAATGATTTAATTAGGGACCGTCATTGCTTCGACGAAACAAAATTTTTGAAGCGAAAACTTCTTTAGGGACGTTATACACTTTTTAGATGAGGAAAAAGTGTTGAATTAGCGACCGTCATCGCTTCGGCGAAATTAATTTTTGAAATGAAAACTTCTTTAGGGACGTTGTGCACTTTTTGGATGGGAAAAAAGTATTGAATTAGCCACCGTCATCGCGACCGTCATTGCTTCGATGAAATAAATTTTTGAAGTGAAAACTTCTTTAGGGACGTTGTGCCCTTTTTAGATGGAGAAAAATTATTGAATTAGCGACCGTCATTGCTTCGACGAAATAAATTTTTGAGGCGAAAACTTTTTTAGGGACGTTATACACTTTTTAGGTGGGGAAAAAGTATTGAATTAGCGATCGTCATCCCGTATATACTATAAGAAGTTTTCACTTCTGTTGGCACTCCCATGAGTGCTTTAATTTTTTTTTCATTTATCTAGTTTTGTATTTGCTTGTTATTCTTATATTTATAACAGGGAATATTTCAAATATTTTTGCTCCCATATCTTCCTAGCGTTACATATATTATGTCATGGCAATTTTCTAGGAAATCCAAAATAATTAAGAAAAAAAGTGTATGTATTTTCTTTTAAAACCTACTCCCGTATACAGCGAAATAAACAAAATAAAATTTTGCAAATAAATTAAAATTCAGGATATTAAGGGTTAAAAGTTCATTTTTAAGGGTACCTCTAATTGCTCAAATTTGCTCAGGATTACACAAAAAATGCTTAAGGAAAATAAAATTTGATTCGGATGATTTATGTAATATATTCATTTATATTCGTTCCGCCTAAAATTTACGGATAAACGCATACACAAAAAATATTGTATATACGTATTCGTATGAGGTTTTTAGAAGATCTATAAGGCTATTAATATTAAACCCTTTTAAAACCATCAGTCGCAAAAGTAAAGAGGCGACTTTGAAAGGGTTGGTAAAGGTGGTTTTTGCATGTTAGTACAAGGTTTAATTGTTAATAGTTTACTCAATTTTTGCCGAAGAAAATTTTTGAAGTGCAAACTTCTTTAGGGACGTTGTGCGATTTTTGGATAGGGGAAAAGCATTGAATGCGCGACCGTCATTGCGACCGTCATCGCTTATGCTATATATTATTTGTATGTATATATAAAATGTATAGAAGTATTTAAATTTAAAATAAATGTAAAACCTATTTTAGGATGGGGAAAAAAGATATATTTCGCGGCCGTCATAGCGACCGCAATCTCTTCGACGAAATAAATTTTGTACGTATCTATATTATGTGTACCTATCTATACATAAATTGTATAGAAGTATTTAAATTTAAAATAAATGTAAAACCTATTTTTCGATAGGGAAAAAGGTTTTATTTCGCGACCGTCATCGCGACCGTCATCTCTTCGGCGAAATAAATTTTGTACGTATATGTTTTGAAGTGAAAACTTCTTTAGGGACGTTGTGCACTTTTTGGATGGGAAAAATATTAAATTGGCGACCGTCATTGCGACCGTCAAAGAAATAAGTTTTTGAAGTGAAAACTTCTTGAGGGTCGTTGTGCACTTTTTGGATGGGAAAAAAGTATTAAATTACCGAAAAAGTATTAAATTTTTTAAGTAAAAACTTTTATAGGGACGTTGTGCACTTTTTGTATGGAGAAAAAGTATTGAATTAGGGCCGTAATCGCTTCGACGAAATAAATATTTTAAGTGAAACTTATTTAGGGACGTTGTGCACTTTGTCGATGTAAAAAAGTATTAAATTAGCGACCACCATCGCTTCGACGAAATAAATATTTGAAGTGAAAACTTCTTGAGGGACGTTGTGCACTTTTTGGATGGGGAAAAAGTAGTAAATTAGCGACCATTATCGCTTCGACGAAATGAATTTTTGAATTGAAAATTTCTTTAGGGACGTTGTGCACTTCTTGGATGGGGAAAAGTATTGAATCCGCGACCGTCATCACTTTTCTGAAATAAATTTTGTACATATATAAATTATGTGTATGTATAGGTACATAAATAGCATTGGGCATACGCATCGCGTATATCGTATATGATATAGGTATAGCACTTCTTTTAGGATGGGGTAAAAGCATTGAGCTCGTAATTTATATACTATAAGAAGTTTTCACTTCTGTCGGCACTCCCACGAGTGCCTTTAATTTTTGAAGTGAAAACTTCTTTAGGGACGTTGTGCGATTTTTGGATAGAGGAAAAAGCATTGAATTCGCGACCGTCATCGCGACCGTCATTGCGACCGTCATCGCTTATACTATATATTATTTGTATGTATATATAAACTGTATAGAAGTATTTAAATTTAAAATAAATGTAAAACCTATTTTAGGATGGGGAAAAAATATTTATTTGGCGACCGTCATCTCTTCGGCAAAATAAATTTTGTACGTATCTATATTATGTGTATGTACACATAGATTGTATAGAAGTATCTAAAATAAATATAAAACCTATTTTAGGATGGGGAAAAAAGATTTATTTCGCGACCGTCATCGCGACCGTCATCTCTTCGGCGAAATAAACTTTGTACCTATCTATATTATGTGTATGTATACATAAATTGTATAGATCTATTTAAATTTAAAATAAATGTAAAACCTATTTTTGGATGGGGAAAAGGATTTATTTCGCGACCGTAATCTTTTCAAGGAAATAAATTTTGTGCGTATATTTATCGAAGTGAAAACTTCTTTAGGGACGTTGTGCACTTTTTAGATGGGAAAAAAGGATTGAATTAGCGACCGTCAACGCGTCCGTTATCGTTTCGATGAAATTGATTTTTGAAATGAAAACTTCTTGAGGGACGTTGTGCACTTTTTGGATGAGGAAAAATGATTAAATTAGCGACCGTCATCGCTTCGACGAAATAAATTTTTCAAGTGAAAAGTTCTTTAGGGACGTTTTGCAATTTTGGACGGAAAAAAGTATTAAATTAGCGACCGTCATTTCTTAGATAAAATACATTTTTGAAATGAAAACTTCTTGATGGACGGTGTGCACTTTTTGGATGGGGAAATATGATTAAATTAGCGACCGTCGTCACTTCGACGAAATAAATTTTTGAAGTGAAAATTTCTTTAGGGACGTTGTGCACTTTTCGGATGGGAAAAAATATTAAATTAGCGGCCATCATCGCTTCGACTAAATAAATTTTTGAATTGAAAATTTCATTAGGGACGTTGTGCAATTTTTGGATGGGAAAAGTATTAAATTAGCGACCGTAATCGCGACCGTCATCGCTTCGACGAAAAAATATTTGAAGTGAAAACTTCTTGAGGGACGTTGTTCACTTTTTAAATGGGGAAAAGTATTAAATTAGCGACCGTCATCGCTTCGACTAAATAAATTTTTGAAGTGAAAATTTCATTAGGGACGTTGTGCAACTTTTGGATAGAAAAAGTATTAAATTAGCGACCGTAATCGCGACCATCATCGCTTCGACGAAATAAATATTTGAAGTGAAAACTTCTTGAGGGACGTTGTGCACTTTTTAAATGGGGAAAAAGTATTAAATTAGCGACCGTCATCGCTTCGACGAAATACATTTTTGAATTGAAAATTTCTTTAGGGACATTGTGCACTTTTTGGATGGGAAAAAGTATACAATTAGCGACCGTCATCGCGACCATCATCGCTTCGACGAAATAAATATTTGAAGTGAAAACTTCTTGAGGGGCGTTGTGCACTTTTTGGATGGGGAAGAAGTATTAAATTAGTGACCGTCATCGCTTCGACGAAATAAATTTTTGAATTGAAAATTTCTTTAGGGACATTGTGCACTTATTGGATGGGAAAAAGTATCAAATTGGCGACCGTCATCGGGACCATCATCGCTTCGACGAAATAAATTTTTGAATTGAAAATTTCTTTAGGGACATTGTGCATTTCTCGGATGGGGAAAAAGTATTGAATTTGCGACCGTCATCACGTCACTGAAATAAATTTTGTACGTATATAAATTATGTGTATGTATAACTAAATAGCATAGGGTATAGGCATCGCGCATATGATATAGGTTTAGCACTTCTTTTTGGATGGGGAAAAAACGTTGAGCTCGTAATTTATTTACTATAATAAGTTTTCACTTAAACTAAAAAGGGGTAGTTCCCTGGATTGGCTGTATACCTTATAGTTAAACAAACTGGAACATGAAGTAAAAACCACTTCTATGTAAAAGGTATATTTACTAAGAATTTTTTAGAATCCCAATGGATTCAATAAAATGAGTTCATCAGAACGTTTTCAAACCTATCGGTCCATCATCAGTGATCTAAAATCAAATAAGTAATCCCACTATTAAAATTGAAAAGATGGTTGAAATTGTGAAAGTTAAAAAATGTGGTTATGATTACTTACTTGAATACTTGCAAAATAGCCCCAGAACCAAATAATGGTTGTGATTATAAATAAATCTACATTATGTTGAAATAAATTTAAAATGGCTAAACGCCGATGTTCAAGGATTAAACCTCTGGGAACATGGTGAAACTCTACCCGAGGACCCAATCAACCATCTTCGGTCAACGATGACTACTAAGTGTCAAAGCTATGTAAGAAAATGCTTGATGTGACATTGACAGTTAAGGAAGAAGGTAGTCGATTTTCTAGGAAATTTAAAAACAAAGTCATGATCCAAGATGAAGATATGGTAAAGCTTTTAATATCTGAAATTGTCTGTTAATTAAATCTATTGTTTTTTAAAATTAAAAGATAATGTGTTTTACAAAATAAAATTATTTTAACTGTAGGTAACTAAAAATTGACCGTATCAAATAAAATTAACCTGATCAAAAAATTACAATATGATAAAGTGAGCTGATTAGTAGTAATAACAGAAATAAAATTAAATAAGTGGTGTTATAGAAGAAGTTTTAAATTTTGAAAAGGGATATTATTATATCAAGAAATTTATATGTCCACAGTATGTGTATTGATGGTTGTATAGGTAGAAGGGAAATTATTGTTTGGATGTAGGTGAAAACTAAAAAATTTATATACGCTCTGAGCTTCGCTGGTGTCGCTCCTAGCGGTTACTAATTCAACTTTTACCGGTAATTTTTAAATTTATTATTTAATTGTTATCGCTTAATATTTACAACGCAAAAAAGTAATTAAATTGTAATCGATTTTTTTAAGATTTTTCTAATCATTTTGACGTTCTATTGATAAAATATCAATTTCTTACTTCGGATACTTTGACAATAATCGTGTAGATGGCGCTAAGATTATAATAGATTATTTATAATTAGATATTACGGAACATTAAAAAAACTTAAATTCAGTATTTAAAACGTAAGTATATTTAAGGTAAAAATATATACCACAGCTTTGACCAACTAATATTGTTTATAATTAATGTTTTTAATTTTAATTTTAAATTAATCACTTTGACATTTATGTCAAATTTCCAGTAACGTTTACAAACTTGTCACTACTGGCGTTCGCGAATTTGTAAATATCCCCTCTACGTACGAGCTCACAGCGTATAGATTGGAGTTAAGATAAAGTCAATCTGATAGTAGAAAATGTGATTCAGGAATGCAATTATTATGGAACAATTTTTATGAAATTGAGAAAATTCTTGTGACAAACTGGTGAATATGTAAAATTGATAATAAATAATTGTAGGATAACAGGTTGCCCAGTTGATACAAACTAAAATTTAATTAGTATAGAAAACAATAGGTGTAATGAATAAAATAGAATTAATAAAACAAAATTAAGAGAATGAATATTTAGAGAATATTAGAGAATTTATTTAGAGAATATTAAGAGAATGAATTTGATTAAAGAATGACTGAGTTTAACTGTGATAAATGAAATAAAGTGATGAAATGTTAGATGTGGAGATAAAAAATATATTTGGAAAAGGTCAAAGACAAAAAGCAAAGGAGTGTGATGTAGGGTCAAAGCATAGGTGAAATGAGTGAAAGAGAAAGATTGGAGAAGTTGGGTATGAGGGTTGAACTGAATGAAGAAAAGAAATGAAAGAAGTGTGAAAAGGGGGTATGGTAAATTAATTAGGTTTTGATTAAGAGGAGTTCATGTGGTTAGTAATGATTAGTATGTGTAAAGGAGTTTGGAGCCAGTAAGGGAACGAAGAAGATAGTTGACAGTGGGTAAATAGGATGAAGAAGATAGCAGATAGGATAGGAAAAGGGAAGGTATAACAAAGTAATAGGAATTATGAAAATAATTGACGGTGAATGGGGACAAAATTGCGGTTAAGGGATGTAGATTTATTTATAATCACAACCATTGTTTGGTTCTGGGGCTATTTTGCAAGTATTCAAGTAAGTAATCATAACCACATTTTTTAACTTTCACAATTTCAACCATCTTTTCAATTTTAATAGTGGGATTACTTATTTGATTTTAGATCACTGATGATGGACCGATAGGTTTGAAAACGTTCTGATGAACTCATTTTATTGAATCCATTGGGATTCTAAAAAATTTTTAGTAAATATACCTTTTACATAGAAGTGGTTTTTACTTCATGTTCCAGTTTGTTTAAGTTTTCACTTCTGTCGGCGCTCCCACGAGTGCCTTAAATTTTTTTTTTCAAACCAAGTTCTTGGGAAGTAACTAACCTACAATTTCATAATCTAAACATTTTTTCGAATCTCTGATGCTAATCTTTCTATTCTAAAGAAAAGGGCATTTTTCAGCAAACTGCACAAATTCGTTATTCGCTTTTAACTCCAGTTTTTTAAAAGCTAATTGTTCTGAGCCAGTTAAACTTCTACAATATACATAATATTATAATACATAAATATAATATATTAATATAATAATATATTAATATATTAATATATTAATATATTAATATATTATTATATTAATATATTAATATATTAATATATTAATATATTAATATATTAATATATTAATATATTAATATATTACTATATTAATATATTAATAATACATAAATACAGAAGACTGAATAAGCCCACTGACTTAAAGCACCGCTAACTTACATAATTATGCTTGTAATTGGATTTCTCCATTTTTGAATTGAAAACTTCTTTAGGGACGTTGTGCGAGTTTTGGATAGGGGAAAAAGCATTGCCATTGAAAAAATCGTCATCGCGACCTTCATCTTTAGAGGGGTCTATCCCAAAATCCCGACAGCCAAAATCCCGACAGCCACAATCCCGACGGCCAAAATCTCGACAGGCCAGAATCCCGACAGGCCAAAATCCCGACAGGCCAGAATCCCGACAGGTTTGATAAGTTTCTTTTTAACATATAATTACATTTATTTCTTGTTTTTTGTTTATGGCCATCTGTTTTTTATTTTTTGTTACTAAACAAAAGTATTTGTATTAAACGTATTAAACAAAAGTCGGTATTTTTACTTATGTGAGGATTGTTGCATGTCGGGATTTTGGCCTGTCGGGATTCTGGCTTGTCGGGATTCTGGTGTGTCGGTGTTTTGGCCGTCGGAATTTTGGCTGTCGGGATTTTGGCTGTCGGGATTTTGGGCGGCACCGTCTTTAGGGACGTTGTGCGATTTTTGGATAGGGGAAAAAGCATTGAATTGGCAACTGTCATTGCGACCGTCATCGCGACCGTCATCGCGACCGTCATTGCGACCGTCATCGCTTATGCTATATATTATGTGTATGTATATATAAATTGTGTAGATGCATTTAAATTTAAAATAAATGTAAAACCTATTTTAGGATGGGGAAAAAGGATTGATTTCGCGACCATCATCGCGTCGGCGAAATAAATTTTGTTCATATATAGGTATATTATGTGTACATATATATATATATATATATCTAAATTATTTGCAAACAATCTACCTACTTGTTTTGGTAATGAAACCTGTATGGCCTTCCACTTTGAAGGCACTAGATGGCGCCCGGTATTTAAAATAAAATACCTAGAACGCCGAAAACAAGAGGCAATAATTGCTGCTTTCTACTTTAACAAAAGTATGAAAATAATGTGTAAATAATATACGAAATTAATATTCACACCTCCGTCTCTCCTACCATTCGTAGACCGGTTTCTGCATTATTGCGTCATCAGTACGACTTTATAGGAAAGACGAAGATGAGAACATTCCTTTCGTATATCTGAGGCCGCGATGCAGCCAAAAAGTCATTCAAAGACTGGTGCAATCTAAATTATTTGCAAACAATCTACCTACTTGTTTTGGTAATGAAACCTGTATGGCCTTCCACTTTGAAGGCACTAGATGGCGCCCGGTATTTAAAATAAAATACCTAGAACGCCGAAAACAAGAGGCAATAATTGCTGCTTTCTACTTTAACAAAAGTATGAAAATAATGTGTAAATAATATACGAAATTAATATTCACACCTCCGTCTCTCCTACCATTCGTAGACCGGTTTCTGCATTATTGCGTCATCAGTACGACTTTATAGGAAAGACGAAGATGAGAACATTCCTTTCGTATATCTGAGGCCGCGATGCAGCCAAAAAGTCATTCAAAGACTGGTGCAATCTAAATTATTTGCAAACAATCTACCTACTTGTTTTGGTAATGAAACCTGTATGGCCTTCCACTTTGAAGGCACTAGATGGCGCCCGGTATTTAAAATAAAATACCTAGAACGCCGAAAACAAGAGGCAATAATTGCTGCTTTCTACTTTAACAAAAGTATGAAAATAATGTGTAAATAATATACGAAATTAATATTCACACCTCCGTCTCTCCTACCATTCGTAGACCGGTTTCTGCATTATTGCGTCATCAGTACGACTTTATAGGAAAGACGAAGATGAGAACATTCCTTTCGTATATCTGAGGCCGCGATGCAGCCAAAAAGTCATTCAAAGACTGGTGCAATCTAAATTATTTGCAAACAATCTACCTACTTGTTTTGGTAATGAAACCTGTATGGCCTTCCACTTTGAAGGCACTAGATGGCGCCCGGTATTTAAAATAAAATACCTAGAACGCCGAAAACAAGAGGCAATAATTGCTGCTTTCTACTTTAACAAAAGTATGAAAATAATGTGTAAATAATATACGAAATTAATATTCACACCTCCGTCTCTCCTACCATTCGTAGACCGGTTTCTGCATTATTGCGTCATCAGTACGACTTTATAGGAAAGACGAAGATGAGAACATTCCTTTCGTATATCTGAGGCCGCGATGCAGCCAAAAAGTCATTCAAAGACTGGTGCAATCTAAATTATTTGCAAACAATCTACCTACTTGTTTTGGTAATGAAACCTGTATGGCCTTCCACTTTGAAGGCACTAGATGGCGCCCGGTATTTAAAATAAAATACCTAGAACGCCGAAAACAAGAGGCAATAATTGCTGCTTTCTACTTTAACAAAAGTATGAAAATAATGTGTAAATAATATACGAAATTAATATTCACACCTCCGTCTCTCCTACCATTCGTAGACCGGTTTCTGCATTATTGCGTCATCAGTACGACTTTATAGGAAAGACGAAGATGAGAACATTCCTTTCGTATATCTGAGGCCGCGATGCAGCCAAAAAGTCATTCAAAGACTGGTGCAATCTAAATTATTTGCAAACAATCTACCTACTTGTTTTGGTAATGAAACCTGTATGGCCTTCCACTTTGAAGGCACTAGATGGCGCCCGGTATTTAAAATAAAATACCTAGAACGCCGAAAAGTCTTTCCTATAAAGTCGTACTGATGACGCAATAATGCAGAAACCGGTCTACGAATGGTAGGAGAGACGGAGGTGTGAATATTAATTTCGTATATTATTTACACATTATTTTCATACTTTTGTTAAAGTAGAAAGCAGCAATTATTGCCTCTTGTTTTCGGCGTTCTAGGTATTTTATTTTAAATACCGGGCGCCATCTAGTGCCTTCAAAGTGGAAGGCCATACAGGTTTCATTACCAAAACAAGTAGGTAGATTGTTTGCAAATAATTTAGATTGCACCAGTCTTTGAATGACTTTTTGGCTGCATCGCGGCCTCAGATATACGAAAGGAATGTTCTCATCTTCGTCTTTCCTATAAAGTCGTACTGATGACGCAATAATGCAGAAACCGGTCTACGAATGGTAGGAGAGACGGAGGTGTGAATATTAATTTCGTATATTATTTACACATTATTTTCATACTTTTGTTAAAGTAGAAAGCAGCAATTATTGCCTCTTGTTTTCGGCGTTCTAGGTATTTTATTTTAAATACCGGGCGCCATCTAGTGCCTTCAAAGTGGAAGGCCATACAGGTTTCATTACCAAAACAAGTAGGTAGATTGTTTGCAAATAATTTAGATTGCACCAGTCTTTGAATGACTTTTTGGCTGCATCGCGGCCTCAGATATACGAAAGGAATGTTCTCATCTTCGTCTTTCCTATAAAGTCGTACTGATGACGCAATAATGCAGAAACCGGTCTACGAATGGTAGGAGAGACGGAGGTGTGAATATTAATTTCGTATATTATTTACACATTATTTTCATACTTTTGTTAAAGTAGAAAGCAGCAATTATTGCCTCTTGTTTTCGGCGTTCTAGGTATTTTATTTTAAATACCGGGCGCCATCTAGTGCCTTCAAAGTGGAAGGCCATACAGGTTTCATTACCAAAACAAGTAGGTAGATTGTTTGCAAATAATTTAGATTGCACCAGTCTTTGAATGACTTTTTGGCTGCATCGCGGCCTCAGATATACGAAAGGAATGTTCTCATCTTCGTCTTTCCTATAAAGTCGTACTGATGACGCAATAATGCAGAAACCGGTCTACGAATGGTAGGAGAGACGGAGGTGTGAATATTAATTTCGTATATTATTTACACATTATTTTCATACTTTTGTTAAAGTAGAAAGCAGCAATTATTGCCTCTTGTTTTCGGCGTTCTAGGTATTTTATTTTAAATACCGGGCGCCATCTAGTGCCTTCAAAGTGGAAGGCCATACAGGTTTCATTACCAAAACAAGTAGGTAGATTGTTTGCAAATAATTTAGATTGCACCAGTCTTTGAATGACTTTTTGGCTGCATCGCGGCCTCAGATATACGAAAGGAATGTTCTCATCTTCGTCTTTCCTATAAAGTCGTACTGATGACGCAATAATGCAGAAACCGGTCTACGAATGGTAGGAGAGACGGAGGTGTGAATATTAATTTCGTATATTATTTACATATATATATATATATATATATATATATATATATATATATATATATATATATATATATATATTGATAAGGGGTACCTTGTCGCCTCAGAAACGGTGAATCGGTAGACGTTGTCGCCTTACATATGACGCTGTCGCCTCACTTTGGTGAGGCGACAGCCCAACGTTTTGGGCTGAAAATTTCAGGACAGCTTTCCAACCACCTTATGAGTCGATGTGCAAAAAATAGTTTTGAGGTGACAACGTACCCCTTTTGACTATTTTTTGGTTCGTTAGTTCGGCAGTATATCACTGGCGCTAGTATCGGCATTGCAGCAGTGACTGGCTGTATGTTATCGCCTCAGCATATAAATTCTACTTTTTGGTTAACAACCGGTACCTTGTCGCCTCAGATTTTGGCAACGTCGCTTTCAGTTTGCATTGGGTATTAGGTCGTGAAATATAAAAAATGCGCCGTCGGTACCGTAACAAGGCAGCTAAAAAGTTTATGATATAAGTTGCAGCTTACGATTTAAAATTGTTGCCTTATACAGGGTGTCCAGAAACTCTACCGACAAACGAAAAAAGGAGATTCCTCAGATAATTTTAAGATAATTTAACCCAATTCACATAGTCCGAAAATGCTTCCTAAGGGAGCTAGAGCTCTTTGAAGATGGTGTCTTGTAATTAGTTTTTCTTAAATACCGCCAGAACGCTTATATTTAGAAAAACGAAAATTATTACGCATATTTATCATCCAGATATAAATCGATTCCATTCATTGTGAATTCCCAGTACCGGTCATAGCCGCCCGTTTTGGGTACGGCAACGGTTATTTTATCCCATACCTTTTTTGTATTTACTTTTTAAGCATTTTTGACTATGGATTATTAAATTGTGAATTACTCTAGTACTAAAAGGTACTCTTGCTTTAAGTGCATAAAATATACCATTTTCTAGAAAAATCGATTTGAAAATTATTCGTTTCTTGAATTAAAAAAAAATTAAAAAAAACTATTTAGAAAACAAAAACTGGTACGTTTGTTTATATTCCAGAGATGAATCGGTTTCATTAATTGCAAATTTTTAGTACCGGTCATATGCGTCCGTTTTGGGTAGGTCAACGGTTATTTTATCGCATAACTTTTTGTCTTTAATTTTTAAGCATTTTGACACTAGATTATTAAATTATGAGGTATTCTGGTACTAAAAGTTACTCTTGCTTCAAGTTGGTAAAATACACCGTTTTTTTAAATTCTTTTCAAATTCAAAAAACGAAAAGTTTTCAAATAAATTTTTCTAGAAATCGATGTGTAGGTAGTACCGACTTAAAGCAAGAGTACCTTTTAATTCTAGAATACCTCACAATTTAAAAATCCAGAGTCAAAAATACTTAAACGCTAAAGACACAAATGTTATGCTATAAAATAACCGTTGCCCTACCCAAAATGGACGCCTATGACCGGTACTTAAAATTCACAATGGATGGAATCGATTTATCCCTGGAAGATGAATAGGCATACCAAATTTCGTTTTTCTAAATAGAAGCGTTCTGGAGGTATTTAAGAAAAACTAATTACTAAATGCCATCTTCCAAGAGCTCTAGCTCCCTTAGGAAGCATTTTCGGACTAGGTGAATTGGGTTAAATTGTCTTAGGAAAATATCTGAGAAATCGCCTGTCTTCGTTTGTAGATAGAGTTTCTGGACACCCTGTATAAACAAATTCTATAAGAGAGAGAGCATGCCGGAATAAAAATATGTTAGCTGGTCGCATAGGAATTAATAAAAAATACAAACAGAATATTAGTAATCATGGAGCGTATGTAATACTTAAGTAGTTATTATAATATGGAACTGAACAAGTCTATGCCCCAAAGGATCATGAAGACGAAAAGATAGGTAAATTCTAACCAGTCATTAATTTAATCCTAAAAATAAAAAAATCATTATATTATGTGACTTTTTTACAAAAGTTAGAACATAAATTATTGTTTCTGTAACCGCAGTAGGAAGAAAAATAACAGTTATGACAGAGGATAAACACTGATATACTATCGAAATTACAGAAAGTTGAAAAACACAAAAATGAACCTGAATGGCTTAACTCAAATAAAAAAAACTAAAACCAAAATAAATATCTTTATGTGAGTGACATGCAAACGGGAGTCAATCTAAGTAAATTTCGTATAGGAATTTATCATTGAACAGTATAGCAACAGTTTCAAAAATCTTAAAAATGAAGCAACAAAACACTATCCAACATCAGAAGTTTACTACTTCTGCTCTGAAAGAAAAACCCGTATTCTGACAATAAAATGTTTGAATAGAAATGACAACAGTAATATTTCAAGCAAAAAAAATATAGGACGATAAAATGAGAAACTAACAAAAATAAATTGACAAGACATCCAAAAAACGTTGTCCCCAAATTAAATGTTAAGGAACAAGAATCTTCGACAAAACGAAAGATGTATAGCATTTACATTTACGTTAATTTTGGTAATTCTTACTTAAAAAAACATAAGAGAGAGGGAAGGGCATAAACTATGCATGTAGTGGAAGAATGCGAACCCTCTCTATATTTCTTATTAAGTATAGAAATAAAAGTATAAAACAAAATAAAAAAAAAGCTACAAAATGTACCAAAGTATCTATAAAAATAATATTGTAGAATGTACTTATGTTTATAAGAAATTTATGACTACGAATCTGCAATCAATCACAAACAAGTCTGGCTAATTGGCTCTGCCAGCCATTTTTCAAAAAAAAAAGTATAGAACGATGGTAAATAATAATACGATTGCATTAAAGCATATTTTAAGACCCAAAAATTTTGACGATCTCAAGTGTTCCCAGAGTTTTATATGTCAAAAATGAATAACCATTTTCAATTTCCTTGCAACGCGAAACTACAGGCGCATCATATTCTAGTCCAATCAGAGAGCGCTGCAAGCGCCTCTACAGGTTTCGAAACTTATTAGTCTCTCATCAGGAGGCGCATATGCTGCTCTCTCTGACCCAACTAGGACAAACCCCGGCGTGCAGTCACGAATTGCAACGAACGAAATGGCAGGGATGCCCTAGCGGCAACTGCTAGCAAAAGACTAAATTTTCAACCTAATAGCACATAAAACAATACCAAAAATGTTGCTCCACATCCTACCAGATTGAAAACAATGGGAACCTTCTCTGGTTACACCTTTGAGGCTTCTAAAATTTCCAAGCCATAACGGATGCTGAGACTAAGGAAGATGAGGGAATTTTACAATTTATAATTCAGTCTCATCTGCCCAGCGCGGTAAAGTTCCAACGAGAATGGTTTCCTTCGTACTCCAATCAGAGTAAACATGTAAATCAAAAATGAATAACCATTTTCAATTTCGTTGCAACACGAAACTACTTAGTCTTTTAGGTCTGGATCCCGCGTATGAAAAAAAAGTTGATTAATAGCAAGCTGAAAATTTGTTAATAGCTTAAGGGTGTCTAGTCGGACAAACTTTGATATACGGGAATACTGGAACAGGAGAAGTTTTAATTGTGGAACAGGTTAAAAATTTGGAACGGTCAGACCACGAAAACGGCACATGTATTTTGGCCGACAGACCAGACTTAAACTCTCCGAACAGAGATTAAACTCTCATCTAAAAATCAGACTGCTACTTATCACCAAATGGGCGTTTTAATGAGTGGAACATGTAGAATATGTCAAATGACAGGAATTATGACATGTGATAAATAGCAGTCTGATATTTGCATGAGAGTTTAATCTCTGTTCGGAGAGTTTAAGTCTATTCTGTCGGACAAAATAAATGTGCCGTTTTTGTGTTCTGACCGTTCCAAATTTTTAACCTGTTCCACAATTAAAACTGCCCCTGTTCCAGTGTTCCCATATATCAAAGTTTATCCGACTAGACACCCTTAAGCTATTAACAAATTTTCAGCTTGCTATTAATCAACTTTTTTTTCATACGCGGGATCCAGACCTATTTAGTTTTATATGTATATAATAGTTTTAAAAAGACCTTCAGTTCTCCTACTCGTATTATCGCGTTGCACTTGGGTACGTATCTAAAACTATGTTGCTATGAACACCTTCATTTAATACTAAAAGAATCAGCTGATTTTGCGTGTTCAACAGAAAGACAAATACAGGAATTGGCCAAGGGCTATAAATACATAATTTGAAAACGTTGCTGACAAATCGTTGGAGTTTGGAAATTGCTTCTCTCGCTAACAAAGATATTCAAGAACAAAAATTGCCAAAGCTAGTACCACTTGTAAGTGATATTAAAATATTCTGAGAAGAAAGTATTAAAATTGGTGTGAAGTGTCAGAAGATGTTTGAGAGTAATATTGATAATTTTGAAACATAAAAATTTAGTTAACTATGCTCTAGCATTAGCCATTATTTTTAACAGAAGACGAATAGGTAATGTTCAGTATTTAAAAATTCAGCACTAGTAACGAAAGATAAACAGAAGAAGAAAAGGCACTTACGAGAGGAGAAAAAATTCCAGTGTGTTTTGGTAAAGGTTCTTGAGCTGTTGTTATTTTACTTCCAAAAATGTTGCAAGGTTTCATAGAAACTTTAATAAAACATAGACATAAATACATGACTGACGTCGTCCGACGTTAATAACTATATGTTTGCAGTTCCAGGCAGTAAGCTAAAATGGGACAAAGGGGATGTTTCGATCCGTAAATTGACAAGCAAAATGAATTTAACAAACCCTGAAGCTATATCAAGCAACAAATTACGCAAAAATATTGCAACAGTAGCACACATTTTAAGTATGTCTAAAAATTAAACTAAAGAATTTGTAAAGTTTATGGGGCATGACGAAAAAATGCATGATGAATGATATGAATTACATGCTGACATTTATCAAACCGTAAAATTGTCAAAATTTTTAATAGTAATGGAAAGGGATTCTCTTCATTTAGAATATAAAGGAAAATCGCCTGAAGAACTAGATTTTCACCACGATTTAGAAATGCGGAAGAAAATAAAAAAAAGTAATCTTCAAAATACGAATATTAATTTTCCAAATATTGCAGGTATGCAAGAAGTTAAAAAAAGTAAAGCGTTGGTTGCAAAAGATAACGTTCTGGCTCAAACAAGTAAATAATTTAAAACGGACAGTGACGAAAAGTACTATGCAAATAAAAAACTACTCAAAGCATCAAAAAACCAAGCAAGGAGATTCCGAAGGAGATTCATATGAGATTCATAATATGTGCCTTATTCATGTGTGCCAACACTTTTCAAATTATATTCAATATGGCGTATATCCATCTAGATAAAAAGGTGAATTCCAATATTATAAAATCAAAAATTCAACATCTTATAAAAATAAAATATTTATGGCATATGTAAGTTTTTTATATGATGCTTAATAGTCGGAGAGATAGAAGCAGATTTTGTGCGTGATAAGTAATATGGAAAAACGATACGGGGATATGTTGAATTAGTTGTGTACATGACTTTCACCAACGGCCGGAAACCAGAGTTGGGGCCGAGGGTAGTTATAAGGGGTCAAAGTCGCGGATTTTATTATGTTTTTATGACGCTCATGATTGAGATAGTGCACCAAAATTTGGGAATAAGTAGGTCATGACGTAACTAAGTAAAACCTCTCGGAGCAGAACGCTGCGTGGCCGACAAAGGGGTGGGCGTAGGGGTGAATATAAAAAATATAAAGGGTTTTTTGCGACGTTCGTGATTGAGATAGTGGACCAAAATTTGGAAATAAGCAGATCATGACATTACTACGTAAAATCCCCATAGCCGGAAACCAGAGTTGGGGATGAGGGTAGTTATAAGGGGTCAAAGTTGCCGTTTTTATTATTTTTTTTTTGTGACGCTCATGATCGAGAGAGTGCACCAAAATTTGGGAATAAGTAGGGCATGACGTAACTAAGTAAAATCTCCAGGGGTGGCACGCTGCGTGACCGACCAAGGAGTGGGGCAGGGGTGAATAGAAAAAATATAAGGAGTTTTTTTGCGACGTTCGTGATTGAGGGAGTACACCAAAATTTCGGAATAAGTAGAACATGACATAACTAAGTAAAATGCTCAGAGCCAGAAACCAGAGTTGGGCATGAGGGTAGTTATAAGGGGTCAAAATCGCCGTTTTTATTATTTTTTTTGTGACGCTCATGATCGAGATAGTGCACCAAAATTTGGGAATAAGTAGGTCATGAGGTAACTAAGTACAATTTCTAGGGGTGGAACGCTGCGTGGCCGATAAAGGGGTGGGGTAGGTGTGAATATAAAAAATATAAGGGGTTTTTGCGACGTGCTAGATTGAGATAGTGCACCAAAATTTGGGAATAAGTAGACCATGACATAGCTAAGTAAAAGCCCCAGAGCCGGAAACCAGAGTTGGGGATGAGGGTAGTTTTAAGGGGTCAAAGTCGCAGTGTGTATTAATTTTTTGTGATCCGGCACAATATTTGTCCCCCACGCAGTGTTCCGCCCCTGGAGATTTTACTTAGTAATGTCATGATCTACTTATTCCCAAATTTTGGTGCACTATCTCGATCACGAACGGCAAAAAAAACCCCATATATTTTTATACTCACCCCTGCCTACCACCCCTTTGTACCCCAAGCAACGTTCCGCCCCTGAAGATTTTACTTAGTTACGTCATAACCTACTTACTCCCAAATTTTGGTGCACTAGCACCATCATGAGCGCCACAAAAAAAATAATAAAAACCGCTACTTTTACCCCTTATAACTACCCTCGTCCGCCACTCTGGTTTCCACCTCTGGGGATATTACTTAGTTATGTCATGGTCTACTAATTCCTAAATTTTGGTGCACTATCTCAATCACGAACGTCGCAAAAAACCCCTTACATTTTTTTATATTCACCCCTGCCCCACCCCTTTGTCGGCCATGCAGCGTTCCACTCCTGGAGATTTTACTTAGTTACGTCATGACCTACTTATTCCCAAATTTTGGCGCGCTATCTCGATCATGAGCGTCACAAAAAAAATAATGAAGAACGGAACTTTGACCCCTTATAACTACCTTCATTCCCGACTCTGGTTTCCGGCTCTGGGGATTTTAATTATCTATGTCATGGTCTACTTATACCCAAATTTTGGTGCACTAACTCAATCACGAACGTCGCAAAAACCCCTTGTATTTTTTATATTCACCCCTACTCCCGCCCCTTTGTCGGCCACGCAGCGTTGAGCCCCTAGAGATTTTACTTAGGTACATCATGACCTACTTATTCCCAAATTCTGGTGCACTATCTCGATCATGAGCGTCATAAAAACATAATAAAATCCGCGACTTTGACCCCTTATAACTACCCTCGGCCCCAACTCTGGTTTCCGGCCGTTGGTGAAAGTCATGTACACAACTAATTCAACATATCCCCGTATAGTTTTTCCATATTACTTATCACGCACAAAATCCGCTCCCAGCTCTTAGACTATAAGTGAAAATATAGAAATCTTTTATTTTACTTTTTGTTGCTATTTTTATAATTTTTTTTTATTCTTAGATATAATAAACATCTAACCAACGCCTCAATTAATGAGTTTGACATTTAAACAAAACATAATGAAATCATTTTTGTAGAAGAAAAAAATTAAATAGGTACCTAAAACCTACCTTTGAGTTTTTCTCAAAATTTTTTGAGATTAGGATAAAAAGACCACTACACAAATTGTAGATTTTTTTATCGCCCACAGCTTTTGCGTTGAATTTTTTAAACGATGCAATGTTTAGCCAGAAATTTCAGAAAACCATTTTCGCCCTTAAAACCACCCCACCTTCACCACCTTATAGATTATTTTCGTACACTTTGCTGTAAGAATAGGTTTGTTGGAACATTTTTATAGCTATGTATACTGGTTCACTGGTTTTTAATTAAAATTTTTGAATAAACCGTTGACACTTTTTTCTGTGAGATAGGTAATAATATGTTTACTGCAAATAATAAATTATATCGTTAAGAGCTTTTATAATTTTACTGTATAAGAGCAATAATTCACACAAAATAATTTGGCTTAGCTTAATTTATTGCAAAATACTAGCTTTGGAATATCTGCTAATAAAAAAATTTTAAACATATAATTCAAACAAACCATGTTCATATCTTAAGCTTATTTAACCTTCCGATGACCAACCTTTTTCTGTTACATAGAATACCAAGGGGGGAGGGGGGAAATGACCCCAGGTCAAAAATGTCACAAATGACAATTAACAAAAAAATAAAGTTTTTTTTCTTGAGTTTTTTTGGCATGGACTTTATGTCATTCAGCCAGTCACGACATAAGTATTAGTGTCATGTGTAGTGTGTATGTTGAGTAAGTGTCTTGTTACTTTGCAAAGTCGACGTCATTAGCGTAAAACTACTTGTAATTACACATAATAGACGCCATTTTACTAAACATCAACTTTAGAATATATTTTTTATTCGTAAAATATAGGGATTTTTTTATTTCAAAATATGAGGATATCTAGAATGATATTAAAGTCAAATAAAAAAATAATGAGTTAAAAATTGAAAATACTTTTGAATTTATTAAAGAAAAACATACGCTGGGGTCACAATTTCCCCGCTTGGTCATCCGAAGGTTAAAATATCAAAAATAACCATCCTTTATTTTTAATGTAAACAACAATGGAACAAATTCCACTATTTCTTTACCTATATCCGTAACAAATACCTACACTACTTCTCGCTGTGCAACAAAGTTCGACCCATTCAATCCTTTATTCATTTTCGAATATTTGGCAACGCCGTCTGAGGCAACAACGTACCGGCTTTCATTCTTAGTCATATATAGTTGTGAGGCGACAGCGCATTAGATTTAATCGTAAATTTATATATAAAAAAAAACATTTAAAATCGTTTCCCCTCTTTAGAGATTCTTAATTAGAAAGTTCTCCTCATTGTATATATGCATATATTTTTTGAAAAAAAGAACTACACAAGGGTGAGGCGAGGTCGTCATAGTTTTCACCGCGAGGCGACAACGTACCTTTTATCGATATATATATATATATATATATATATATATATATATATATATATATATATATATATATAAGATTATGGTATTCTTGACTGTATATTCAAATATCAAGCAGTGATTCTTGAGGATGCAGTTTTGTGGGCCAAAATAGACTGCATCCTCAAGAATCACTGCTTGATATATATATATATATATATATATATATATATATATATATATATATATATATATATATATATATATATAAATTGTATAGAAGTATTTAAATTAAAAAAAAATTAAAGCACTCATGGGAGTGATAACAGAAGTGAAAACTTCTTATAGTATATACGGGATGACGATCACTAATTCAATACTTTTTCCCCACCTAAAAAGTGTATAACGTCCCTAAAAAAGTTTTCGCCTCAAAAATTTATTTCGTCGAAGCAATGACGGTCGCTAATTCAATAATTTTTCTCCATCTAAAAAGGGCACAACGTCCCTAAAGAAGTTTTCACTTCAAAAATTTATTTCATCGAAGCAATGACGGTCGCGATGACGGTGGCTAATTCAATACTTTTTCCCTATCCAAAAAGTGCACAACGTCCCTAAAGAAATTTTCATTTCAAAAATTAATTTCGCCGAAGCGATGACGGTCGCTAATTCAACACTTTTTCCTCATCTAAAAAGTGTATAACGTCCCTAAAGAAGTTTTCGCTTCAAAAATTTTGTTTCGTCGAAGCAATGACGGTCGCTAATTAAATCATTTTTCTCCATCTAAAAAGGGCACAACGTCCCTAAAGAAGTTTTCACTTCAAAAATTTATTTCGTTGAAGGAGTGACGGTCGCTAATTTAATATTTTTTTCCCATCGAAAAAGTGCAAAACGTCCCTAAGGAAGTTATCACTTCAAAAATTTATTTTGCCGAAGCGATGACGGTGGCTAATTCAATACTTTTTCCGCATCTATAAAGGGCACAACGTCCTTAAAGAAGTTTTCACTTCAACAATTTATTATTTATTTCGTCGAAGCATTGACGGTCGCTAATTTAATACTTTTTCCCCATCTAAAAAGGGCACAACGTCCCTAAATAAGTTTTCACTTCAAAAATTATTTCGTCGAAGCAATGACAGTCGCGATGACGGTCGCTAATTCAATACTTTTTCCCCATCTAAAAAGGGCACAACATCCGTAAAGAAGTTTTCACTTCAAAAATTTCTTTTCGTCGAAGCAATGACGGTCGCGATGACGGTCGTTAATTAATACTTTTTTCCATCTAAAAAGTGCACAACGTCCATAAAGAAGTTTTCACTTCAAAAATTTATTTCGTCGATGCAATGACCGTCCGGATGACGGACGATAATTCAATACTTTTTCCCCATCTAAAAAGGGCACAATGTTTCTACAGAAGTTTCCAATTCAAAAATTTATTTCGCCGAAGCGATGACAGTCGCTAATTCAACAATTTTTCACCATCTAAAAAGTGCACAACGTCCCTAAAGAAGTTTTAACTACAGATATTTATTTTGTCGAAGTAATGACGGTCGCTAATTTAATATTTTTCCCCATCTAAAAAGTGCACAACGTCCTTAAAAAAGTGTTCACTTCAAAAATTTATTTCGCCGAAGCAATGACGGTTGCGATGACGGTCGCTACTTCAATACTTTTTCCTCATCTAAAAAGTGCACAACGTCCCTAAAGAAGTTTTCACTTCAATAATATTACTATTATTATACGTACATTATAATAATATACGTACAACATTTATTTCGCCGAAGAGGTGACGGTCGCGAAATAAATCCTTTTCCCCATCCAAAAATAGATTTTACATTTATTTTAAATTTAAATACTTCTATACAATTTATGTATACGAGTACATACATATAATATAGATACGTACAAAATTTATTTCGCCGAAGAGATGACGGTCGCGATGACGATCGCGAAATAAATCCTTTTCCCCATCCTGAAATAGGTTTTACATTTATTTTAAATTTAATTACCTCTACACAATTTGTATATACAAGTGAAGTTTCTAAGTCCAAGAACAACGTTTTTAAAAAGAACTTTATGGACAAGGGACTACTTACTACAGTTAAATGCAAAATAAGAGTGACGCTATACAATGCAAAAAGTTTATTTATAAGCTCGGTGACGCCGAGGTGTGGTCGAGGTGAAGCTTGCTTACGCTGTCGTTTTATTATTGGTGATTTAGCAGTTCTGGTTTCTTAACTCCTCCGGGGCTAGATGAGAACTATGGGGTGGCATAGTTCGAAGAAATGGAAAATTTTCTGGTACCTTCTTTTCTTGTTCTGTGGATTCTTTTGGTGATTCTGGATTCGTATTTTTCCTGTATATTTGCCAAATGGTGTAGACAAGTAGACACTATGACATATAAAATTATGGTATAAAAACTGACATGTTGAAAATGAATGGGAACTGTGTCTAGATTGTCTATTTTGTTTTCTTGATCTGCTAAAGCACTTTGAACATTATTTAATTCGTCTAATTTTATCGAGTCTATTTTTATTGTTTTAAAGTTTAGATCACTGACCGGGGTTTTTAGTAACACTTCTAAATTTGGCAGTTCCATTTTAACAAAATTTCGAGTTTTTAGTTCAAATGTTTTTAAAACGTAATTGTCTATAAATATTTCGCACGCACTATTGAGTTCGATTAAGTAACTACCGTTTAATGGAATATTGTCCGAATTTTTGTCGCATTTTTGAATACTGATCACTTTGTTTAGAGTTATTACGATCCACTTATTGTTTTCAAGTTTTTGAATTTTTATATTATTAATTTCTGTCGGCACTGATTGACATTGATTTACAAATTTTGAGTACTGTATTAGTTGATCTTCGCAAGGGGCTGTTGGTGTTACTTCAATGGACTGGACATCGTGGCATAAATATTCTTCTTCTAACAATTTTTGACATTGAACGTTGGCAAGTGCATATTGGTATCGATTGGAAAGTAGGAACTTGGATTTTGGAATAATTGTTCTAAAATGAGTTTGGTATCGGGTCGGAAAGGAATAAAGATGATAATAATCATAGTCATTGATCTCAACAATGGGTAATTCAAGTACAAAAATTATTTTATTTGCTTTACTATAACTTTTTATTTTTATTATTTTTTCGAACAACAAAATATTTTGCAAAGATAATTCAAAAGGGAATTTGTTATTTTTAAGGAACTTACTAACGTTTAATATTTCGAGAAATAGTTCATCTGGGTCGGCTATCGAATTATGAAATGTATTTAGTTTCGAAAAGCTGATAGCAACTTCGATTTTTTCTAGTAGATCATAAATAATTTGGAAACTAGTGTAAAATTGTGACACAAGTCTTTCTAGTGCAAAATAATGAAATGTCTCAACTTTTTCTATTTTTATATCTTTAATTAAGTTTTGAACTTCTGTTATGCGTGAACTTAAAATTAACTGGTTATGGGCTAAGATTTTTGTATTATTTTCAAAATTCTTTATTGAAGATCTTAATAAGGTGATTTGATTTTTAACTATAGTTTTAATATTATTTTGATTATTTGTTAAAGTTGATATAGCGTCGTCGTAGCGTTTTGCATCGTTTTGGTCTAGGTTTCCGGTTATAAATTTTATTGCGGAACCTACACCATCAAATAGAGATCTTTTAGATCTGGTATTCCAAAAGGGATTTAATTGTCTTAATTCGAGATAAATTTTGTTTTCTAAAATTTGGATTAAATGATAGGAGTCTTGAAATTCTTTATTAAAGCTTAGAATTTGGGAAGTATTTGAAAGGGTATTTATCATGGAATCATATTGATTTTGTAGAGTAAGGAAATTTGTAGTAATGTTTGTAATGTCATAGATATGTATAAAAGTCCAAACATCTGTCTGAATTCGGGCTGTGCCTAAATGAAGGGGTAAAAGTCCGGGATTGTCGTTTAAGTTATGGAATTTGGATGTGTCTCGTCTTGCGTCGACGTTTGTTGTCCAGAGGGTGAACCTGCAACGGGAGGTTTCTTTAGTTCTTTAATATGTATAATTTCTATCTGGTTAATGTCTTTTTTATATTTAAGTCTTTGTCGTACAAGTTCTACTCGGTTTCTGTCAAGAATTTTGGTTATTTTGTAGGGACCTAAGTATGGTTGATGTTTTTTGTTACGTTTTTGGGTATTAACTTTATAAACTACTTGTCCAATTTTAAATTCTGAATTTATTTCTCCTTGATCGTTTCGTTTATCAATTATTTTAGTTTTATTTTGTGTTAGATTTTCATGTACATTTTGGTAAACGTGTTTTAATTTATCTTTGTGATTATTTATATATTCTGAATAGAAATTTTGGGACAGAAATAGTTCGTTGGGGTTTCTAGAATCTGTATGTCCGAAAGTTAGTTCAAATGGGATAAATTTTGTGGAACTATGAATAGAATTATTGTAAGCTATAAGAGCATAGTCCATTAGGTCATCTTCGTTAGGATACGTTTGTTTTAGAAGTCTTAAATGTTCGATTAGTGTAGAGTGTATTCGTTCAGCTATTGAATTTGATTCATGGTGGCCAGGAGTAGTAAAATAAACTTTGATTTTGTGAATTGCTAATAAATCTTTTATTACTTCATTATTAAATTCTCTACCTTTGTCTGCTACTATTAATTGGGGAATGCCGAAAGAAGTGAAGTTTTTACCTGGAATAGAATAAGCTTGAGCAAATTTAGTAAATGCGTCTGTGAGGGTCAAATATTTGTTACCGTCATATGTAAAAATATCTATATGAATAATTTGAAAAGGTTTGCTGGCGGTTTCCGTAAGCATTAGTGGGACATAAGGGGTGTGTCTACCATATTTATTTTTTTGGCAAATAGAACATTCGTTAATGTAATTAGTAATAGTTGTCTTCATATTTTTCCAGTAATAATTTTGACGTAATTTTTCAAATGTTTCGTTAATTCCTCTATGGTTAGTTTTTCCTTCGTGGTAGTTTTTTAATAAAATTATTTGTTCCTCTTCGTTTGCTACTGTATTAATTAATCTAGTGCATTTAATTAGTTTCGGACCATTTTCAGAAAAATGTTTTAGGTAATATTTATTAAAATCATTATACAGGTTGTCTTTACTGAAGTACAAATAAAATGTAGTGTTAAGGTCTGTGTATGCCATAAGAAATTCAAAAATATCTTTTTCATTATCAGTTTCAGGGATTTTTACTTTAATTATTTTATGGTTTTGATAAGTTTCATGAGTTATATCGGTTTTTGGGTAAACGTTAGGGTATACTAAGATTTGGTGAACTTTGTTATTTATTATTTCGTCTAAAATGGGTATTCCTTGATTCGTTGTTTCGTTTGCGGTTGTATGTTGTGTAGATTCGTCTGAGCTTTCGTCTTGTGTATTTATTTTGTCTGGAGGTATTCTTATATCAGAAATAATGTTAATTTTTCTTGAGTCGTTATTGTTACTTGTTGAAGGTTGTTGGTCTAATGGATTCTCTGCAAAATTTTGGAGGTACTTTAAAATATCTTCGTCTACGTCTCCAGGATTATTTACTATTGATTCATCTTCTAATGCGTTAATTGTAATTCGAGATAAACAGTCTGCGTTTGTATTATGTTTTCCTTTTTTATAAATAATTTTATAATCGTATTCTTCTAGTTTTAGACGCCAACGTATTAATTTTGAGTTTGGCTCCTTTAGACTAAAAAGCCAAGATAATGGTTTGTGATCCGTGTATATGAAAAATTTTCTTCCGTAAAGGTATGGTCTAAAATGTTTACAGGCCCATACAATTGCTAATAGCTCCTTTTCTATAGTTGAATAATTTGTCTCTGATTTATTTAGTGTTCTTGAGGCGTATGCGATGGGTCGATCATTTGGTACATTTCCTTGTGATAATACGGCTCCAATTGCATAATTGCTAGCATCTGTCGTTAATATAAATGGTTCGCTAAAATTTGGGTATTGTAAAATAGGGTCATTTGTTAAGATTTGTTTACAAGTTTCGAAACAGTCAATAAAATCTTTATCGTGGTTTACTTTAGAACCTTTTTTCAAACATTTGGTCATTGGTTTAGTAATTTTTGCAAAATCTTTTATAAATCGTCTATAGTAACCTAGTAATCCTAAAAAGCTTTTTATTTCAGTTTGGGTTTTTGGAATGGGAAATCTTTTTATGGCGGCGATTTTATCAGGGTTTGGTTTTACGCCTTGAGGGGTAATTACATGTCCTAAATACATAACTGTTTTTTGTAAAAATTCTGACTTGTCTAATTGTACCTTTAAATTACTTTTTCTAAGTCTTTCGAAAACTATTTTTAATTTTTCAAGGTGCTCTTGTAAAGATGTGCTATAAATTAAAATATCGTCTAAATATACTATACATGTTTCGTCTGTTAGTCCTCTTAAAACATTGTCTATTACTCTCTGAAAAGTTGAGGGTGCATTTTTCAAACCAAAAGGCATTCTTTTAAATTGAAAGTGACCTTGTGGGGTACTAAAGGCTGTTTTTTCAACATCTTGTGGGTCTACTTCTATTTGGTGGAAGCCACTTGCAAGATCTAGTGTCGAAAAATAATTTGCTCTTCCTAATTTATCTAAAATTTCTGTTATGTTTGGTAATGGGTATTTATCATCTACGGTTCTCTCGTTTAACTTTCTGTAATCTATTACTAGACGCCATTTTCTTTTTCCTGTAGCATCTTGTTTTTTCGGGACCACCCAAATGGGACTCGAAAACGCTGAATTGCTATCTTCTATTATACCTTCTGCTAACATCTTATTTATTTGGGATTTAACTTCTTCTCGGTGAACTTCCGGGAAACGATATGATTTTGTATATATTGCAGAATCATCAGTAACTTTAATTTTATGTTTAATACTATTAGTAAAACTTAAGGGTATGCCTTCACAATAAAATATATCTCTGTATTGGAAACAAAGCTTTTTTAGTAATTCTTTTTCTTCTTTTTTGCAATGATTTATCCTTATATTTTTTAAATTCCTTTTTAACATATTATCATCATTAATAGACGTTTCTTCGTCAGTTTCCATCTTTCTTATAAAATTAGTATTTACTATATCTAATGGTTCTATATCTAAGGGTTCAATATTACAACGTTGTCTTATATTCGCTCATATTCGTAATAGTGGTTATAGCAAAATTATTTTTTACGTTAACTACTGCTTTAGGCATTTCGATTACTTTACCGAAATTTTTATATTCTAGTATACCTAATCCTTCATTTAATTTTACCGGTATTTTGACTATTTGCTTAGTTCTAGGGGGAATAATTATTGTATGATTGAAAGTTGCTTTGGGATATAATATATTCTTTTTACTGGGTTCAAAAATTATGGGTATAGTTACATAAGGCGTTTTCATTTGTCTCGTGTTGACATTAATTGAAGCTTTTAATTTTTGTAATAAATCTATACCAATTAATCCATCAAAATTTTCGCTAAATTTAAAAACATAAAACTTATTATATTGGTTTACTTTAAAAATGTTAAAAGCTGGAATATTAATTATTTCATTGTGCATGGAAATTCCGTGAGCTGTCTGTATATTAAAATGTTCATAAGAAATAAAAGTTTTATAATATTTATGCGCTAACTGTGGAGAGATTAAACTTTTGGAAGACCCTGTATCTAATAAAAATCTGGCATTGAGTTCTGTTATAATAATATGTGGTAAATCTGCTATCGTTGTATTTAAGTATATTATGTCGGATTGTAATTTTCTTGGGTCATGCAAAAATTTACGTTTTCAACATTTTGAGTTGGAGTGTGATATGATCTTTCATTTGTGTTGTCTTGAGTTTGATAAGGACTGGATTGAGTTTCATAATTGTTCTCGTAAGGCGGTAATGAAGAGGGTAATGAACTTTGAGTCGGGTATTCATAATCAGTGGGAATATTATTATTTTCAAAGGGATTTTCGAATTGAATTTTATCGTTATTAATTTGTTGATTAAATAATTGCGTGGAGGTAAAATGTGGTCTAGATCTTAAAGAAGTATTTCGTGAATTTGTATCCATCGGTTCTGGCTGGTATTGATTTTGATTTTGAGGTTGATTATTAACATTTCTTTGTTGAAAATTAGGATTATTATTATGGAAGTATCTTGGTCGAAAATTAGAATTATTATTATCGAAATTTCTTGGATTGAAGTTAGAATTATAATTATTGAAATTTCGGAAATGATTTTGGTGTGGTTGAAAAGTATTGTTAGGATTAAAATTATTATTCTGGTATTGCGGTCTGATATTTTGATATTGGTAAGGTGGAAATCTCATATTAGGGCGATTTTGTTGAAAATTATTTCTAGGAATAAAAGTTTGATTAGTATTATTGTTTCTCGTAGGAGTATGTCTCGATGAAGGTCTAAAAGAATTTTGTGAGTTTAAATTATTTCCGCGTTGTAACGAATATAGAAAATTCTCTTCTTCGATAACGAAGCACATAGCTTTCTCTAAACTGTCTGGGTTTCTCAATCTAATATTTGTTTGTAACGATAAGGGTAAGCCTCTAATGTAAGTTTTTAAACATAAGTCATCGTAACTTTGTATTCTAATTAATTTTTCTGGTGCTTTAATATTAAGGGTATTTAATTTTTGTGCTACTAAACTACGTGTTTCTTGGCAACGCATGCCGAAATTATAAGGGGTTTCATTTTTGAAAGGCCTCAACGTTATCAGGTCTTGGATAAGGCAATCGAGATCTCTCTGATCTCCAAAACTAAGATTAAGGGCATCCTTTACAAGTTGCCATGTATTTAATTCTGTCCTAGAGCCTATTAACATTTGAGCTCTTCCATTTAATTTATCTAATATAGCTCGAAGTAAAAATGTATTCAAAGTGCCATCTGTTTGGCTAGCAAAATTAGTTATTAAATTTTCACAATTTTCTATAAATATGGTTAAAGTATGTGGATTACCATCATATGCTGGGATAGAATCTAAGTAAAGTTTTAACAATTGGTAGTTTGTTTGAGCCATTTCGTTATCTTTATTACTATTTGGTTCTAAAATTGAATTTAATTCTGCTACAAGGCTACTTAAATCTAATTTACTATCAGTTTCACTCATTAAATATTTTTTTTCAAATAATATATCAGGTTATAATAAAATATTAAATATGTTTCAACTTCAATATAATCAAATATTTTCAAAAATATAATAATATAATATAGTAATAATAATATTTTTCTTATTTAAAATAAAAATCTTTGTAAAACCATAAAATCTTAAAAAAAATCATTTACTGTCGTTAGCTCTCTGACTATAAGTATTCTCAAATATGCATAGGAAAATATAAAATGGAATAATAAAATGGAAAAAAATAGGAAACACTTACATTAAAATGCAGAATTTCAACATTTCTGCCTATAGGATTCGACGATTTGGTTCTTCTCCCAGGTCTCGTTGAACTACTGCTTAAAATCTGCTGCCTCTAGGGTTCGACGATTCTTGTTCTCTCCTCAGGTCTTGGTGATACCTTGTCTAAAGCTGATCTTGGACACTTTCACAAAAAGTTCGGTTTTCCGGTAAATCGTTAAAACGAAAAACTACTCGCGAAATCGTTCGATTTTTGTAACGTAATTTTGCGACGTAATTCCCGAAAAATCCTACTGACTGCGCCAGTGAAGTTTCTAAGTCAAGAACAACGTTTTTAAAAAGAAATTTATTGACAAGGGACTACTTACTACAGTTAAATGCAAAATAAGAGTGACGCTATACAATGCAAAAAGTTTATTTATAAGCTCGGTGACGCCGAGGTGTGGTCGAGGTGAAGCTTGCTTACGCTGTCGTTTTATTATTGGTGATTTAGCAGTTCTGGTTTCTTAACTTACATACACATAATATATAGCATAAGCGATGACGGTCGCAATGACGGTCGCGAAGACGGTCGCAATGACGGTCGCGAAGACGGTCGCGATGACGGTCGCGAATTCAATGCTTTTTCCCCTATCCAAAAATCGCACAACGTCACTAAAGAAGTTTTCACTTCAATAAATGTAAAACCTATTTTAGGATGGGAAAAAATTATTTATTTCGCGACCGTCATCGCGACCGTCACCTCTTCAGCGAAATAAATTTGTACGTACAGTACAACCTCGTTTAACCGGACTAACTGGGACCGGAGGCGATCCGGTAAATCGAAAATCCGGATAATCCGGAAATATAATAAGATTAATAAAACTACATGTGAAATGATACCTTACTATATTTACACCCTATATGATTTACGCGAGCATTAGTTTTTATTTACAAAAAAGTCATTGATCTTCCTTTGTTTTAATTTTGTGTGACGTTTCAATAGGGCTTTTCATCGATTGTCACTTGTTTCGAGCTTCTGTCATGTGTCACATAATATTAATATATCTACATCATACATTAATATATCTACATCATTTGGTTTGTGTCAAGGTATATACCAATAACGTATGACGTAGATATATTAATATTATGTGACACACGACAGAAGCTCGAAACAAATGACTGTGAATGAAAAGCCCTATGCGCATTACATACATACATACAATTTTATCAAAATTATTTTTTTAATTTTTTCATTTTGGATTGATCCGGATAATCCAGACATCCGGATGAACGAGGTCCGGATTAACGAGGTTTTACTGTATCTATATTATGAGTAAGTATACATAAATTGTATAAAAGTATTTAAATTTAAAATAAATGTAAAATCTATTTTGGGATGTGGAAAAAAGATTGATTTCACGACCGTCATCGCGACCGTCATCGCTTCGACGAAATAAATTTTTTACGTGTATTATTATAATGTACGTATATTAATACTAATACAGTTGAACCCGCTTATTGGAATAGTCTTCGTGCCAAGCAAAAGTATCCTTATAACCGGGATATTCTAATAACCGATCATTAATGGCTAGTAGAAACGTTTCGGGACCTCAAATTTCTATTCCTTAAAGAGGGATATTCCCATAACAGGTATTCTATTAAGCGGGTTCGACTGTATTATTGAAGTAAAAACTTCTTTGGGGACGTCGTGCACTATTTAGATGGGGAAAAAGTATGTAATTAGCGACCGTCATCGCCTTGGCGAAATAAATTTTTGAAGTGAAAACTTCTTTAGCGACGTTGTGCACTTTTTAGATAGGCAAGAATATTCAATTAGCGACCGTCATCGCGACTGTCATTGCTTCGACCAAATAATGTTGTGAAGTGAAAACTTCTTTAGGTACGTTTTGGTCTTTTTAGATGGGGAAAAAGTATTGAATTAGCGACCGTCATTGCAACCGTCATTGCTTCGACGAAATTCATTTTTGAAGTGAACACTTCTTTAACGACGTTGTGCACTTTTTAGATGGGGGAAAAGTATTGAATTAGCGACCGTCATCACTTCAGCGAAATAAATTTTTGAAGTGAAAAGTTCTTTAGAGACGTTGTGCAGTTTTTAGATGGGGAAAAAGTATTAAATTAGCGACCGGTATTTGTTCGACGAAATAAATTTTTGAAGTGGAAACTTCTTTAGGGACGTTTTGCACTTTTTCGATGGGAAAAAAGTATTAAATTAGCGACCGCATTGCTTCGACGAAATAAATTTTTGAAGTGAAATCTTCTTTATTTACGTTGTGCCCTTTTTAGATGGAGAAAAATATTGAATTATCGACCGCTATCGCGACCGTCATTGCTTCGATGAAATAAATTTTTGAAGCTAAACCTTTTTTAGGGACGATATACACTTTTTAGATGGAGAAAAATTGTTGAACTAGCGACCGTCATCGCTTCGGCGAAATAAATTTTTCAAATGAAAACTTCCTTAGGGACGTTGTGCACTTTTTGGATGAGAAAGAGGTATTGAATTAGCGACCGATATTGCCTCGACGAAATAAATTTTTGAAATGAAAACTTCTTTAGGTAGGTTGTGCCCTTTTTAGATGGAGAAAAATATTGAATTATCGACCGTCATCGCGACCGTCATTGCTTTGACAAAATAAATTTTTGAAGCGAAACCTTTTTTAGGGACGTTGTACACTTTTTAGATGGGGAATAAGTTTTGTTATTAGCGACCATCATCGCTTCGGCGAAATAAATTTTTCGAATGAAAACTTTTTAGGGACGTTGTGCACTTTTTAAATGGGGAAAAAGTATTAAATTAGCGACCGTCATTGTTGGACGAAATAAATTTTTAAAGTAAAAACTTCTGTAGGGACGTTGTGCACTTTTTAGATAGGAACAAATTATTGAGTTTGCGACAGTCATCACTTTGCCGAAATAAATTTCGTACGTACATAATATACATATATTATGTGTATGTATATGTTACAGTTCAAGTTGATTCTCAGTTAGAGTTGACTCCAACTAGTTGGAGTCAACTCCAACTGAAACGAGCAGTAAAAGTTGATTTTAAAAATTTAAATCAACTTTTACTAGTTGGAGTTGACTCTTCCTGGATCGGTTCAGTAAATGTTGATTATACGAGAATCTCAAGTGCATTTTTGATGAGTGTGCGTTTCTTTGTTTTGACCGTTTCAACTACTTATTAGTATAGTCTGTAACGTCGCCCCCGTTAGGTAAATTATTCTGATTCGATTTTTTGCACAAACTTACTCAAAGAAATACATCCGTTTAACAATCCTTATAACAAATACACAGGGTGTCACGCGGTACCGCGGTCGAAAAATTGTTTAACCAATTTTTGTTAACCAAATTCACAAAAATAATTTTTATCTACTCTATCTCATATTATGTAGTAAAGGTTTTATTGTGTGAAAATTGTAAATATAGATAGCAGTACATGAAGGGTTTAAAGTGTGTCTGAAGTAACATTCTATTTTGTATGAATATAATTGCGAAACACTACAGAAACAGAATTTTACTTTTTGACATAAATTTTATTAATAATAATATAAATTTTGTTTAATATTTTTAATAATTAAAGTAAATAAATTTTAATTTCACTCAAATAAATAATCTATTGCTGCCATTGACCACTTACATTCAATATCGGTTAATTTGATTAATAATCGCGGCAGTTAAAGTAACATTCTTCTTTCAATACAACAAAGTGTTACTTTACTGCCGAAAATGAGGGCAAATGAGTACAATAATGAATGATTTTAGTAAAGTCAGAAACTAAAAAAAATCAAAGATTAAAGCTACCTCTATAAGATCCTGAAGAAATTTTTGTCATTATTTCATTAATTATCAACATTATTATTTTTAATTATCAACAATGAGCGCTAAGCGTGTATTGAGGCGGCCGTCAATGTGAGTGCGAGTGAGATTCACCATTGGACGGACGGAATGGTGCATCTCTTTAGCACTCACCATCGACGGCCGCCTAATACGCACTTAGCGCTCATTGTTAATAATTATAGATAAAGCTTGGTAATAAAATAGTGACAAAAAATTTCTGCTGGATCTTGTAGAGGGGCTATAAACTTTGATTTGGTCACTTTCTGACTTTCACAATAATGGATTTTAACTGAGTTATTAAGCGTTGAAAATGGCCATTTTCGCATTTTTCAAATTTTAAATCGCGTATAACTCGACAAGAATCAATTTTAGAGAAAAATCACAAAATACCTTTTTTTGTTCAGAATAACCCAAATGGTCTAAAAAAAATTACTCGAAGTGAAAAAATTATTTTTGTGAATTTGTCTAAAAAAATGTTTAAACAATTTATCGATCAAGGTACTGCCTGGCACCCAGTAGATTTGTTATAAGGACCTCTCTTTTAGTAAGTTTGTGCAACAAATTCGAATCGGAGTAATTTACCTAACGGGGGCGACGATACAGCCTAGACTAATTTGAACATATTCAGTAACATTTAATTTCTAGAATCGGCTGTTTGTGTGAATCAGAATCAACTTTTACTAAATGGCATTGGGAAGAGTATACTTTTCCTAGTTGGAGTCTACTTTTACTAGTAAATGTTGAATATAAATCTTCATTTTATATTTATAATCAACTTTTACTGAAACCAGCCGTTAGAGTTGACTCCAACTAGTTGGAGTCAACTCCAACTGGATAATCAACTTGAACTGTAACATATACATAAATATCATAGAACGTACGCAACGCTTATATAATATAGGTATAGCACTTCTTTTTGGATTTGGAAAAGCATTGAGCTTGTAATTTATATACTATAAGAAGTTTTCACTTCTGTCGGCACTCCCATGAGTGCTTTAAATTTTTTTGTCAAAAAAAATTATTGGTTTTTAAACCGTAACTTTTTATTTTTTAAAGTTTGTTAAAAAAGTTTTTTGTAGGTTTTTATAAGATCTATAAGGCTATTAATATTAAATCCTTTTAAAATCTTTAGTCGCAAAAAGAGGTGACTTTGAAAGGGTTGGTAAAAGTGGTTTTTGCATGTTATTACAAGTTCTAATTGTCAGTAGCTCACTAGTAGCTCACAAGTTTTGTCGTAGAAAAAAATTTCGTTAACCAGGTTATTGAGAATTAAACAAGCTACATTTTCATACCTAAACATTTTTTCGTATCTCTGATGCTAATCTTTCTATTCTGAAGAAAAGGGCATATTTTACCAAACTGCAAAAATTTGTTATTCGTTTTAAGTCCAGTTTTTTAAAAACTAATTGTTTTACGCCGGTCAAACTTCTAGAGTCTATTAAGAATTAATACATAAATAAAGAAGACGGAGTAAGGTCAATGACTAATTTTAATTAGTGTGGTAATTAGGGAGTTGTTTCCGATCACTTTTTGACTGAAAAATTAGAAACTGGCATTATTTTCGTTATAAGTCACTTAATTTTTGAGCTACAGACTTTCTCTTTTATTTTTGAAGATAAATCTTTTTAAATACTTAAAATTAGTTTCTATAATTTATCCTCGAAAAATGCATAGTTTTTCCGTCTTTTGACTTTGAAACTATAATATTTAGCAATTGACGAAGAAGAGCTAATATACAGCATGGTGAAAATGAAAGGAAAAAATTCTTTATTCCGTAAGCTGGAGAATTTAAGGAAAAATCCCGAAACAGGTCGATTTTTATTTTTAAATTGTGATTTTTTGGCATATATCACACTAGTGACATCATCCATCTGGGCGTGATGATGTAATCGATGATTTTTTTAATTGAGAATAGGGGTCGTGTGCTAGCTTATTTGAAAGGTTATTTAATTCTCTATTCAGTAATATAAACATTAATATAATTATTTATACAGGGTGGCCAAAAAAATTTTCTTGAATTAAATTAATTGACAAAAAAGAAGAATATAATGTAATTTATTTAATTCAAGATACATTTTACTTCTGTCAAAAATGAGAAAAAAATGTTTATTTCATAAATAAACATTGCTTTTCGCTTAAATTAAATGTTCAAACTTCTAAGAGGTATAGACGAGCAGTGTTCAATCCTAATTTGTATAAAACATTTTAAATTGTCAATATAAATTAAAATAAAACAAGTATGTATAATATTTCACGGGGGACGAGTAGTTTTTGGAATCGGTAACCCATAACAACAGTCAGAAAATTAAACATTATATCAATCAAATAATTTCAACCAGAAAAAATATAGTTTTTGTGAAATCTACGTTCGCTGTTCGTGCATACCATTCATGCCCAAAGAATGACATCAAAATTATTTATGGTTATCTCAACGGAAAAATAGGAAAAGAGCCGCAATACCTACCAACGATAGGTAAGCACAGCCTCCCCTGAAATATCCAATGACAATGGCATCAGATTAATAAATCTAGCAACTTCCCTTAACATGGTCATTGCCAGCACATGCTTCCAGCGAAAAAATATTCATAAGGGAACGTGGAGATCTCCAGATGGGGTTAAAGTAAACATGATCGATCATGTTATTATTGACTCTAGACATCACTCAGACGTAATAAACGTATGCAGCAGACGAGGGGCAAATGCAGACTCAGATCACTACCTAGTGGAAAGTAGAATAAGAGCCAGAATCTCAAATATTAAAAAAGAAAATGGATCCAAAATTGAAAAATATGAAATAAAAAACTTAGCAGACAACAGCAAAAGGACCAAATACAAAGAATATATAAAAGGAAGGCTAGAAAATAGGCAAAAGCACGAGGATATAAACAGAGAATGGGAAGCGTATAAAAACATCATACAAGACGCTGCCAAAGAGACCATGGGTCTACAAAAAAAGGTCAAGCCAACTGAAGGGAAGTGGTTCGATGAAGAGTATTGTAACATAACAGAAAAAAAAATAATGCATATCAACGACTACAACAACGACATAGAACAAGACAGGCAGAGGAGGAATATAGAATGCTAAGGAGGAAAGAGAAGAAAATACACCGCAGAAAGAAAAGAGAACATATAGAAAAAGAACTCCAAGAAATTGAAGAATTAAATAAACCAACAGAAACCAGAAAATTCTACCAAAAACTTAACAAAAGCAGAAAAGAATTTAAACCAAGAACCATGATGTGCAGAGACAAAGAAGGAGATATAGTAACTCAACAGAGTGAAATACTGCAAAGATGGACTGAAATATTCAAAGAGAAGTTTGAACAAAACGGAGATCCACTATACGATGAAATTATACTGGATCAAACGGATACCAGAGAAACAATCCCCCCTTCAGAAGCTGAAATGCAAGAAGCAGTTACCAGACTGAAAAACAACAAGTCACCTGGATTGGACAACATTAGCGCAGAATTAATAAAAGAAGGCGGAGACTCCCTATTGAATGCGATACACGAACTTATAGTGAACATATGGAATAATAAACAACTGCCACAAAACTGGAATACCGGAGTAATCATTCCACTACATAAAAAGGGAGATCAGCTTTAATGTAACAACTATTGGGCAATAACTCTACTGACTGTGGCATATAAAATACTGTCAAATATTGTGTCTGAGCGATTGAGACCATATGCGGAACAAATAGTTGGGGGATATCAATATGGTTTCTGCAGGCAGAAGTCCACAATAGATAAGATCTTCGTTTTGAGACAAATCTTGGAAAAGACTAGTGAATTTAATATAGAAACACATCATCTCTTCATTGACTTTGAGAGTGCCTATGATAGTATCCATCGAGGATTTCTGATCAACGCCCTGAAAGAGTTTAATATTCCAACTCATCTCATTGAAATAGTAAAAGAAACACTTAAAGTACAAAGCAGGATTCGAATTCAAAACGCACTAACAGATACAATCCATGTTAGAACGGGTCTACGACAGGGAGACGCCCTATCCTGTATTCTATTCAACATCACATTAGAGAAAATAATTAGAGAGTCAAAAGTCAACACCAGAGGAACAATAATAACAAAAAGTGTACAAATATTGACATTTGCAGATGATGTTGATATCATAGCTAGAAGTAAAAGAGAAATGATAGAAGCATCTAATGCTATAGAAAGAGCGGCACAAAACAGTGGCCTAAATATTAATGAAATAAAAACCAAATACACGAAGGCCGGCAAATCGACAGGCCAAAGAAACCTACAGAATCTGACAATAGGAGACTATAACATCGAAAGCGTAAAAAATTTTACATATCTAGGTTCACTAGTTACCGTAGATTAAAATGTCAGCGAAGAAGTTAAGAGAAGAATACATATTGCTAATAAAACATATAATGGACTCATTAAACATCTAAGATCTAACAACATCACGAGAAAAACCAAATGCAAAATATACAAAACCCTGATAAAACCGGTCCTTTTATATGGATCAGAGACATGGACACTGACGAAAAGCGATGAGAACTTATTAGGTACGTTTGAACGAAAAATCCTTAGACACATATATAAGGGGGTGAAAGAAAATGACGTACGGCGCAGAAGATATAATTTTGAACTATACGCAGCATACAACGAACCCGACGTCATAACATCCATAAAGATTGGACGTCTGCGCTGGATGGGCCATGTTGAACGAATGTTGGAGACCGAAACACAAAAACACATAATGAAGCAAACACCAGTAGGGAGAAGGTCAAAGGGAAGACCCAAACTTAGATACATGGAACAAGTGGAACAAGATCTGAATACACTTGAGATTACCCACTGGAAAAACAAAGCAAGGAACAGAACAGAATGGCGGAAAATCCTAGAACAAGCCAGGACCCAAAAAGGGTTGTCGAGCTACTGATGATATTGATCAATCAAATAATTTCAACCAGAAAAAAATATAGTTTTTGTGGAATCTACGTTCGCTTAGTGCTGTGGAATGCGCTGAAATAAAGCAACTATCAAACCATCTTTCGTTATTGTGAATTTCCTACAGCAGAAACTATTTTGCAAAAAAGATAGGACATCACGAAAAGTGCTAAGAACCCTCGTTGGCTTTTTACAGTCCTCCAACGAAGAAAAAGGGTCCAGAGCAAACATTGGTCTACTTTGTCCGGATTTTTTGACACCCGAAGAAAACATCAATCCCTTCGTCTGAATTTGGTACCTACAGCTTGCAGCATCGAGAAGTAAGGTTAGAGTATTTTATTCACATATTTTAATCTTGCTTTGAGAGTATATAATTTATTGGCTTATGGTTTTGTTTTAGTTCATATTCTATCTACTTTATCAAACAAATATTAAATATTTAGCACATTTCTTTAAAAGCAAATTATATTTTTTAGATTTATATATTAAAAAAAAAACTTACTTCTTTAAGCTAACTAACATATCTAAATATTGAAATATACGTCATCAGTTATTATTTGTATAATAATCTACAATATTAATCATATTAAATAATACATAATATACAACAACCAGCCTACCATAGCAGCACCCATCGAAGGGAATATCGTTTATTTATAATATAATTAACGCATTTTAAATCAATTTACTTATAATAAAGACATCCTAAGCATTATTAATATTTGGCCCAACATAGCCGTATCACAATCCTTATACCTAATCCACACCTTCAACCTTTTATTTTTATTGCTTACTTAGCTTATCCACTTATTTTAACTTGGTACTGCAACTAAGCTAGCAATATTCTAATTAATTAGTATATTCCACAAAACATAGTAAATTTATAACCTTCTCTCAAACGTATTAGCCTAAATTAATTGATAAAATTGGCTAATGCTGAAGACCTTAAACATTTTGTAGCTCGTCGTGGCACTGTTAAACCCACAGTTACTCGTTTTAACACTTTCCTTGAAAAATGTGTAACTCCTTTATCTGACACAATCCGTCTTGAATTACAAGAGCGTCTGGATGCTTTAAAGGAGTCAGTTGTTGAGTTTGAAATGGTACAGTGTGACATTGAACGTATTTGTTTATTTGATACAACCTCTAACCTCGGCAATCAAGATGATGAACGAGGAGAGTTCGAAAGAAAATATTATGCCTTAGTAGCTAAAACAACATTACTTCTTAATCCCGCATCAACGGAGCAACCACCCATTCATGGGTCATCTTCATCCATGTCATCTTCGCCAATGCTCAACTCTCATCGTCTTAATTCATACCTATCACCAATTCCATTGCCCATATATTCTGGCACATACGAAACTTGGACAAATTTCAAAGAAACCTTTGAGTCACTTATTGAGAACAACCCTACTATTCATAAAATCAAAAAAATTTATTATCTCAAATCCAGTCTAAAGGGAGAAGCCGCTCAAATTATTGGAGCACTCTCCGCAACCGAAGCAAATTATGAAATGGCTTGGCATCTAATGTGCCCCATTATGAAAACAAAAGAGCATTTATTCATACTCACGTCAAATCCATCTTCGAGCTAAGTCCTACTAAAGATAAGTCGTCTCGTTCCTTGAGAAAACTTTTAGACACTTTCGTCAACCATTTCAAATCCATGAAAAACTTAGGTGAACGCGTTTTCGAGTGAAGTATCATTCTAATATATCTTTTAACATCCAAAATTGACATCAATTCTCGAAAGGAATGGGAAAGAGTATCAGCCGGAAAGCAATCTCCCGATGTGAAACACTTCCTAAAATTTTTGTCGGAAAGGTGTAAAATTTTAGAATCTGTTGAACAAAAATGCGATCAAAAGATATCTCATAAAAGAGATGGGCATAATGTCAAGTCATCTGACAAATCTTCAACCCTTACCGCCTTAGCTCAAGTGCCATCAAGGTGCAGTTTATGCTCAGATAACCATTTTATCTACTCTTGTTCTAAGTTTCATGCCATGCCGATACCGGACCGATTTGTAAAAGCAAAGGAGCTTCATCTGTGCACCAATTGCTTAAGATCCGGACATAAAACTTTGGAATGTAAATCTAGCTACTGTTGTAAGACTTCTCAAAACAAACACCATAACCTTTTACATAGAACTCAATCCGAGTCGCAAAATCATAATAATAACCATATATCTACCACATTTAATCCTCCCTAATCTCATCAAAACAATCCTAGCACTTCTAAACAACCAGAGACATCCTGTAACTTATATTCATTTAATCAAAATCCCAATTCATTCATACTGTTAGCTACTGCTGTAGTAAAAACATTTGACAAAAATCGGCAACCTACACTGGCCAGAGCTATCTTAGATAGTGGAAGCCAATCCAATTTTATTACTCAAGAACTATTTGAGAAACTAAATCTTCCATATGAACATGTTAACCTACCTATAACAGGTATAAATCATGTTACAACTTCAATTACCAAACGTGTATAATTAGATGTAAAATCTTTAAACGGAGATTTCACTTTCAAAATGCCTGCTCTCGCAATTAATCAAATAACCGATCTTACACCACAGCATTCAATCAACCCTTCTTATATTAATATATCCAATAATATCACATTAGCTGATCCTCAGTTCTATGATCCTTCTGAAGTACACCTACTCATTGGTGCAGGTTTATTTTTTAATCTCATGGGTTCTGGACAAATAAAGGGTAATAAAGGTCAACCAATTTTACACCAAACGAAATTGGGGTGGGTAGTTAGTGGCCCAATTCCTTCACAGGCTTATTGCTACCATTCTGGTCCCAGCTCTTGCTTTCTTTTATCGGCCAATCCTCTTCAGGCCAGTATAAAAAAATTCTGGAAAATTGAAGAGAATTATATTACGATTCCTTCTAAATAAACTAAGGAAGAAGAAGAATGTGAAGTCCATTTTCAATCTACCACAATTCGCGACGACACTGGACGTTTTCAAGTGAGTCTTCCTCTTAAACCTCAAATTGCACAACTAGGCAAATCTTATGACTATGACATAGCTTTTAAACGATTTCTATCAATCTAAAGAAAGCTTCAGAAAAATCCCATTCTAAAACAAGCGTATTGCGAATTTGTCACAGTACATTGAGCTTGGACACATGTCTAAAATTTCGGATGTCGAACCTGATTCTTCTCCTTCGCATTATTTGCCTCATCATGCTGTCGAAAAGAATGATAGTCTTACCACTAAAACTCGTATCGTTTTTGATGCCTCGTGTCCCACTTCTACCGACATATCACTAAATCATACACTCAAGGTGGGCCCTCTTGTTCAAAGCGATCTTTTTTTCTATATTGCTACGATTCAGACAGCACAACTTCGTATTTACCGGTGACATTGCCAAAATGTATCGACAAGTATTGGTCGAACTAGCACAGCGTAACCTTCAACGCGTGATATGGCGAAATGATCCTTCCCAGGAAATTACCATCTATCAGTTAAACACCGTGACATACGGCTTGGCAAGCTCATCATATTTAGCTACTAGATGCTTAAAGGAAATTTCTATACATTCTTCGGCTACATTTCCTGAAGAAAGTCGTAAGCTCAACCTAGATAGGTATGTCGATGATGTGGTCACAGGTGCTTCAACTGAACAAGGCTTGATTGCTCTTCGCCGAAATTTAACTTCAATATTAAGTTCCTATGGCTTCAATCTAAGACAATTTTCATCAAACAGTACGGCCCTGCTATCAGATATAAATGTAGACGATCACAAAGAAGAATAGGATAACAGTAAATCCATCCATTATTACAAAAAAGACAATCCTATCAACCATAGCTTCTCTTTTTGATCTTCTAGGTTGCCTTGGGCCCATGATCGTTCAAACAAAGGTTCTAATGCAAAAATTATGGATTCAGCGACTTAACTGGGATGATCCTATTCCTGTCGAACTCTATAAGATCTGGAAATCGTTTATAGACAACTTCACTCTCGTTAATTCTTTTAATATATCCCGTCAAGTCACCACGAAAAATCCCATTTACATTGAGCTACATGGCTTTTCTGATAGTTCAATAAATGCATATGGAGCTTGCATATATGTACGATCTATTGATATACACGGTCGTATACTCAGCAATTTACTATGCGCTAAATACCGTGTTGCTCCGTTAAAGGCTATTTCACTACCTAGACTGGAATTGTGTGGAGCACTTACTCTTGCTCGCCTAACTAAAAACGTAATCGAATCTTTAGAACTTACTTTCTTAAAAATGTTTTTTATAACGACTCCACAATTGTTCTATGCTGGTTGGGTCTTGAACCTCGCACTTTGAAAACATTCGTATGCAATCGTGTATCCGAAATCCAGCAATTGACAAAAATAGATGAGTGGCATCATATACCCTCCAATTTAAATCCTGCCGACATAATTCCTAGAGGAGCTAGTCCGTCCGAATTGCATGAATTTAATTTATGGTGACATGGACCTTCATTTTTGTTGCAATCTCAGGATACCTGGCCCTCAAACAATCACATATTGAACTCTACAACTCATACTCCTGATCCAGATTTAATGGAACTTAATCCAAAATCTATTGTTTTATCATCTCAAGTATCTCCTTCAATCTTAATATCCTCACTAGTTAATAGATATTCTAGTTATACTAAACTTCGGAACGTTCTGGCCTATTGTTTTCGATTTATCCAAAACGCCAAGACTTCAAGGGAATTCCGGATAATTGGAGATCTCACCTTAACGGAGATGGTCCAAAGCACACATCATCTTGTTAGACACGTTCAGAGAGAAAGCTTTTCTGGGGATATTCACCAATTAAAGTCTCATGGTAAAGTCAAACCTTCCAGAAAATTAAGCTCTCTGAACGTATTCCTTGACGACCTAAACATAATCAGGGTGGGAGGTCGCTTAAGACCCGCTTCTATCCAATTCTCAGTAAAACATCCGGTTTTACTTCCACATAAGCATCCTCTGACAGAATTAATTATATTTTATGAGCATAAGAGAAACTTTCATCCTGGAGCCCAGGCGACGCTATCCTTCGTCAGACAATCCTTTTGGCCATTAAACGGTAGAAATGTGGTCATAAATGTTCTTTGTAAATGTATTCCATGTTTTAGAAGCAATCATCAACACATGGACAATTTAATGGGGGATTTACCTGCCTCTCGAGTCAATATCTCTCATCCCTTTGCGCGCTCTGGCGTCGACTACGCTGGACCATTCAAACTTAAGGAATCGAAATTTCGAAATCGTCGATTTACTAAGGCATATATTTGCGTATTCGTTTGCTTAACTACTAAAGCGATTCACATTGAATTAGCTAGTGAATTAACTTCGGAATGCTTCTTGAGCATCTTAAGACGTTTTGTTGCGAGACGAGGTCTATGCACCGATTTGTATTCAGATAATGGTACAAATTTCACTGGAGCTAACAATGAGCTGCAAGGTATATAATGTTTTAAAAACAAATGCCATCCGAGATTTTTCTCAAGAAAATAAAATAACATGGCATTTCATTCCTGCCAGATCTCCACACTTTTGGGGGGCTATGGGAGAGTACCATAAAATCAATAAAAACTCACTTGTACCGTATTAAGAACAATGCCAATCCTTTATCCTATGAGGAATTGTATACTCTTTTAGTACAGATTGAAGGTGTATTAAATTTTAGACACCTGCTTCCTATGAGGAACGATCCCAATGATATGGAAGTGCTGACTCCGGGAAATTTTCTCATTGGTTATCCGCTTAACATGGTTCCTGCTACAGATTATGAAGATTTTCCGATCAACCTGCTCACCCGATTTGAGCTCTTGCAGCGCATGATGCAGCACTTTTGGTCGAGGTGAAAAAATGAATACTTGCATACTCTGCAGCAACGAGAGAAGTGGAGATAGAGCAAAGAGACTACCAACCTACAAGGACAGATGGTGCTCCTGAAAGATGATGGTCTTCCTCCGTATCAATGGTCCCGTGGACGTATAAGTGCTCTCCATCCAGGCAAAGAAGGACTTGTGCGCGTCGTGAGCGTCTCTACCCCAAATGGAACTATCAAACGTAGCATTACTAAACTGTGCCCGTTACCTGATGAACAATAAACAGTCGTTTTCTATTTTTTTTTGTAACCGAAACAACTAATTTTAAATTTTCTTTCGTGTATGTAGTATTTAGGTATGTATAAGTATTGTATAATAAGTCATTGTAATTCTGCAAGTCACAGCAGAAGTCACCGGCGAGCCGGTTTTTAAGTAATTAGTCTCTACCTGTCTTTATTGAAGTGTGTCCCTAGATAACTTCAGGGGCGGCGGTATGTTCAATCCTAATTTGTATAAAACATTTTAAATTGTCAATATAAATTTAAATAAAACAAGGATGTATAATAGGTGCGTTCGCGGGTACAGTTAACCTCATTCAATATAAATAATATCGTTAATAGATACATAAACAAGGTATATTTACTTTTAATCAATATTAATAACTAATTATTAAATTGTAATATTAAAATATACCTTGTATATTTATCTATTAACGATATTAATTATATCATTTTAAAGTGCGCATGCGTTTTGCTGCTAATTTGTCTCCGACTAGTCCTCGACAGGCTCCCGCGAACGCACCTATTATTTCACGGGGGACGAGTAGTTTTTGGAATCGGTAACCCATAACAACAGTCAGAAAATTAAACATCATATCAATCAAATAATTTCAACCAGAAAAAATATATTTTTTGTGGAATCTTTGTTCGCTTAGTGCTGTGGAATGCGCTGAAATAAAGCAACTATCAAACCATCTTTCGTTATTGTGAATTTCCTACAGCAGAAACTATTTTGCAAAAAAGATAGGACATCACGAAAAGTGCTGAAAACCCTCGTTGGCTTTTTACAGTCCTTCAACGAAGAAAAAGGGTCCAGAGCAAACAAGCGGAACACCCCAAAAAAAAACGCTTATTTCTCTAGATACTGACCACGGAGAGGTGAATGACCAATTTTAGGCCAGTATGTTTTTGATGGAACTGAAAACGAAAATGACGTTTATTTTGAATTTAATATGGGGGAACATTGTCAAAATCGCCATTTTCCCCCAAAAATAAAAAAAAATAATGTTTTTTTGCGTTTACCTCGCTACAACTCTGCTCCATTTTAATATTTTTCTGAAATTTTTACAGTATATAGCTCCAACATTTTTGAAGATAACGGTACCTGCTTCAAGCTTTTATTCTTATCCTGAGAAATGTTATGAATTTTTCAAAGGAAAGGTGCGTATTTGTGCATTAGAAAGTTTAATCGCAAAAGTTGTGTGACGAAGTTTAAAATTTAGCTTCTTAATCACGTGTATGTTAAAATAGAGAGTACAAAGAAGTTTTCTGGCAAGTTCTAGATCAAAATGCTTTAGGGAAAAAAATAGTGCAACTTTTAATGTCGACATTAGAAATCCTCAATATAACGCTTATTTTTCGAGATACCGACCATGGGTAGTAAATGGATAATTTTGGTCTTAGATTATGTTTTTGACCGTGATGAAAACGAAAATGAAATTTATTTTAAATTTTAGGTGGGGAAATATTATCAAAATTGCAATTGTACCCTAAAAATAAAAAAAATGAAATCTTGCGTTTAGCTCGCTACAACTCTGGTCCGTTTTAATATTTTTTTCTAAAGTTTGTACACTATACCTATATCGCTCACTTTTTTGAAGACAATGGTTTCTGCTTTAAGCTTTTACTCTTATTCTAGTAAAAGTTATGAATCTTTTAAAGTACAAGGTGCAGATTCGTGAATAGCAAAGTTTAATCGCAAAATTTGACTGACAAAATGTGAAATATAGATTTTATATCAAATTCAGAAATAAAACATGAGTACAAAGAAGTTTTCCGGAAAGTTCTGGATCAAAATGTTTTATACAAAACAAATGGTGTAACTTTTAACATCTACGTTATAAATCCCCAATATAACGCTAATTTTTCGAGACACTGATCATTGATGGTGAATGGCTAATTTTGGTCTAACTTTATGTTTTTGATGTTGCTGAAAAAGAAAATTAAGTTTATTTTGAATTTTAGGTGGGAGAACATTGTCAAAACCGCAATTTTACCCTAAAAATAAAAAAAAATTACACCACGTTTTTCTTAAAATTAAAAGTTGCACCATATTATTTTTATAGCACATTTAGACCTAAAACTCCCCATAAAACTTCTTTGAACTCTATGGTTTAACATAAACGGAATCAACTAGATAAATTTTGTCACTTAATTTTTGCATTTAAGTTTGCAATTCACGAATCTTCACCATTGATTTTTAAAAATTCATATCTTTTATGAAGAAAAGACTGAAAGACTACAGTTGATTTCATAGTCTGCAAAAAGATGAGAAATATACGCTGTAGAACTTTTAGAAAAAAAATATTAAAATGGAACAGAGTTGTAGCGAGTTAAACGTAAAAATTCGTGACTTCACTTTTTTTTCGTTTTTAGGTTAAATTTGCGATTTTGACAACGTTGCCTCACATAAAATTCAAAATAAACCTCTTTTTCATTGTCAGCACCATCAAAAACATAAAATAATATCAAAATTAGCATTCACCGCCCATGGTCATTATCTCGAAAAATCGGGGTTATTTTGGGGATGTATAACGTCTATATTAAAAGTTGCGCCATTTTTTTTCTGTTAAACATTTGTAACTAAAACTTTCCAGAAAACTTCTTTGTACTCTATGTTTTAACATAAACGTAATTAATAAGATAAATTTTAAATTTTGCCACTCAACTTTTGCAATTAAACTTTGCAATTCACGAAGCTGCACCTTGTACTTTAAAAAATTCATAACTTTTACTATAATAAGACTAAAATCTTAAAACAGATACCGTTGTCTTCAAAAATGTGAGCAACATACAGTGTACAAACCTTAGAAAAAAATGTTAAAATGGACCAGAGTTGTGGCCAGCTAAACGCAAAAAAACGTGATTTCACTTATTTTATTTTTATGGTAAAATTGCGATTTTGACAATATTCCCCCACCTAAAATTTAAAATAAATTTCATTTTCATTTTCAGCACTGTCAAAAACATAATCTAAGACCAAAATTAGCCATTCACCACCCATAATCAGTATCTCGAAAAATAACCGTTATATTGTGGATTTCTCATGTCGATAATAAAAGTTGCACTATTTTTTTTTTTCTATAAAACATTTTGATCTAAAATTTTCCAGAAAACTTCTTTATACTCTTCTAATTTTCGAAAAACCAAAATTTTCAAAGTTTAATTTTTCAGTTTTTCGGCTATACTGAGCCGTGTCTGTGTTTGAGCTAGATCGCTTGGGCACCATTTGAAAGCTTAACTCAACCCTATTGATTTGGTGTATTTGCGGTTTTCCTGTCTCTCCTAGAACATAAGATATATATACGCCCAAAAATATGCCATTTTGTATCTACCTAGCCCTACAGCTGGCTTATAAGTAGTCAGAAGTCAAAAATTACACCGGTTCTGAATCGGCCCTGACACCCTCTTGAAACAGAAAAAAATTCAGATCGGTGTAACTTTTCCACATACATACATACATATACATAAATACATATCCACAAACATTTCCCCTTTTTAGATAAAAATTGAGTCATATTTCTGAGATCGGTAACTTTTGAATGGTATAACCGATTTTCAAAATTAAACATGCGTAGGAAAGGTAATGATCAGTTCTATCAGAAGCCGCAAAGGTCGGACTTAAATTTTTGGGAGTTTTGGGGACGAGAACGAAAAACAGGCCCTAAATGGGAAGGCCGTAAAATCCACACCCTTGGACCAAAATGGAGAGGCGACATATGGATGGACGAGTCTTTTTCTAAATTTTAAGATGGGATTTGGCCCAATTTTCAGTTAAGTCAGATTTAGAAAATCGAAAATTTCGTGTACCTATATATGTATAGTGTCGCATGTAGGGGTATTGTGCGTCACTGTCAAACTACTTAGGAGTACATATCAAATGAGCTTCAGACGAAGATGATAGCATCAAAATTAAGCCAGTTATGATGAAAATATGAGAAACTATTCAAATTTTTTAGTAAAATGTGAAAAATAAAACATAGGTACGCCATATCAAAAAAAAAAAATGAAAATGTATAGTGATCCGTAAAGGCTTTCTTTATTTTAGCATAAGTAATAATCTCAAAAATGTTGACCGGTTTAAATCAGATTTTTCAAATTTTCGTAAATTTCATTTTCTTTTGATAAAAACTCCAAAAATACTCGATTAGTGTAAAAAACGATACGGTACTAAATTTAAGTTTTTTCTTTAGCAAATATTTTACTTTTTCTATTATTCTTGTAGGATAAATAATAACCGAGATAGAAACGTTTTAAGCCTAAATTTTACTGGGTGAACCATGTAACAGCCCTATTACATTTTATATTTAAAAAAATTAAGGAAATAATAAAAATTAAATTTAAAAGATTTTATAAGGCTAGAAATTACCTTTCAAATGATTTTTAGACGAATATGATATTATAAAAATTTAAGGAGTTATTCTAAAATCATTTTTGAAGTGAAAACTTCTTTAGGGACGTTATGCGATTTTTGGATAGGGGAAAAAGCATTGAATTCGCGACCTTCATCTTTAGGGACGTTATGCGATTTTTGGATAGGGAAAAAAGCATTGAATTGGCGACCGTCATTGCGATCGTCATCGCGACCGTCATCGCGACCGTCATTGCGACCGTCATCGATTATGCTATATATTATGTGTATGTATATATAAATTGTGTAGAGGCATTTAAATTTAAAATAAATGTAAAACCTATTTTAGGATGGGGAAAAAGGATTGATTTCGCGACCATCATAGCGACCGTCATCGCGTCGGCGAAATAAACTTTGTTCATATATGGGTATAATATGTGTATGTATGTATATATATATATATATATATATATATATATATATATATATATATATATATGAATTAAAACGCCATAATACATGGCATTGGAGCACAAATTCGTCAAAACTTCCGTGATTTAACTGGTACCAATAGACTGATATATCGATATTTCAAGGTCTCCCTCTCATCAGTCAGTCGAGCTGGTACTACAAATTAAATCACGGAAGTTTCTCTGAACGTCTCCAAAAATTTCGCCACTCTAGTGGCAGCTTACAGAGGCGCCATCTCTTTTGATGGCAGGGAACGAAGACGATTTAATAATACCGTCTCCTATCCTCTGAGCTATCGGAATGTGCAAAAAGAATAAAGCTTCTAGCAAAGCTTGCTATTGCTTTTATGAATTAAAACGCCATAATACATGGCATTGGAGCACAAATTCGTCATGAGAGGGAGACCTTGAAATATCGATATATCAGTCTATTGGTACCAGTTAAATCACGGAAGTTTTGACGAATTTGTGCTCCAATGCCATGTATTATGGCGTTTTAATTCATAAAAGCAATAGCAAGCTTTGCTAGAAGCTTTATTCTTTTTGCATATATATATATATATATATATATATATATATATATATATATATATATATATATATATATATATATATATATATATATATATATATATATATATATATATATATATATATATATATATATATATATATATATATGTATATATGTATATATATACATATATGTATATATATGTATATATATGTATATATGTATACATACATATATATATATATATATATATATAAATATATATTTTAAAAAAATTTTAAAAAAAAAAAAAAAAAAAAAATTTTAAAAAAAATTTTTATTTAAAAAAAAAAAAAAAAAAAATTTTTATTTTATATATATATATATATATATATATATATATATATATATATATATATATATATATATATATATATATATATATATATATATATATATATATATGTATATATGTATATATAAATTGTATAGAAGTATTTAAATTTAAAATAAATGTAAAACCTATTTTAGGATGGGGAAAAATGATTTATTTCGCGACCGTCATCTCTTCGGCGAAATAAATTTTGTACGTATCTATATTATGAGTATGTATACATAAATTGTATAAAAGTATTTAAATTTAGGGGTGCAAAGTTGTGTTATACAGGTAGCACCTTTTATCGGAACGACCCAGTGGCGGCTCGTCAGAGGAGGCAAGGGAGGCTCAGCCTCCCCATAAATTTTTTACACACTCTATAATGTTTTGTTTATCATGAATCGCGAAAACAACAATTACTCTCACTATTATACAACGTGTAAATTCCATATTATCACTAATTTATCCATACGTACGGAGCATTACGCATTAGCATTAGAACGCATGATCGCGTCTCAGTTTTATTACATTATTATTGTAGGCAGGACCCTGGGTTATCCCGAGATGCACGAACGGAGCCGAGAAGCCCAGCATTCTCCCTTGCTAATGCTCCGTGCAGCGCAGCAGGCGTGTAAGGAGGCCCGGTCTCCTAACAGTGGCATCTACGGCGCCATCACACGCTGCCCGGAGATATACCAAGGGAGGCAGAGTAGATTCTCAGCTCCGTTGGGTGGTTGGGTGCGTCTCGGGACAACGAATTTTAGGGTCCTGGCTAAAAATAATAAAAAATCTAAAAGTGCGAATTTTGTTATGAAATTTGGTATTTGGGGTTATAATAATATTTGGAACAACTTGCTCAAATAATTTTTTCCGATATCTCTAACTCTAAGCAAAATATCGGTAATTTATCGTGTTTTTGAATTCGCAGTAGGCCGCGTTTAGAATTAAAAAAATTCAGTTGAGTAGGTATCTTACAAAATTTGAAGTTTCATTATGTATGGACTGCAAAACTTCAAATCTGTATTTATTTTGATATGCATAGGTATCTATTTACAAATAGATGGAATTGTTAACAAATAAACGACACAAACTTTGGTATTAAACTTTTACTATTAGACTAACTATTTTTAAAATGATATCATGAAATTATGAATTAGGATGATATTATGAAATGTAAATAAAAAATGGTCAAAAGATGGGGCCTTAAATTACATTTTTTGGCGCATTTTTTTGCTAGTGCAAATTTGTCTAGATATTTTACAGTTAGGTATAGCCTCCCTTATTGTAAAAATCACGAGCCGCCAATGGAACGACCACATCGAGCGTCATAGACGGGAGATGGTTCTTGATAACTGGTCCTCATAAGACAACTAACTCTCACTTATGGCTCCACGTGCCACACCCCGGGCAACTGCATTGGTCTGCAGGCTAAACTAAGTGAGGGTAGCCAGATATGGCGAAAACTCCACCGAGCGATTGCCGGTATTTAATTTAAACCATCAAGCCACTATACAAGCAGCAATAGATAAAACAGACTGCACGAAGTTGCTGGGGGTCCTGTTAGACAGTAATTTTAAATGGTCAAACCACATTTCTAATTTGAAATCCAGATTAAGTAGCGCATGTTATGCATTGAGAATTCTTTCACGTCTCTTTAATATATCAATATTAAAAACAGTATACTTTGCCCAGTTTTACTCAATAGCCAAATATGGCATTGAAGTCTGGGGTTGTACCTCTGAATTAGAGCAGATATTCGTACTTCAGAAAAGAGCTATTAGGATAATTTATAAAATGAAATTTAGAGATTCTTGTAGAGGCATCTTTAGATAAAACAATATTCTTACTATTCCTGGTCTGTATATATTTTCGTGTATAATGTATTTACATTGCAAAATTTATGAATTCAATAAATTTCAATTTAACCATGTTTATTTAACAAGATTCAGAGACAATCACTTTATGCTTCCACAACATCGTTCTGTTTTGTTGGAAGGTAGCACACATTATGCAGCCATAAGTTTCTTTAACAAATTGCCAATAGATATACGAATGAATTTACATCAGCCAAACTTTCGGAGGTGTGTACATCAATATATTTGTGAGCTAGAGCCATATTATAAAAATAACTTTTAAGTATGTTTTGTCATATTTATTAATTTATATACTTTTGTATGTCTGTAACTTTGACTTGTCTCATACATGTACTTTGTACAATGTCGCATGTGATGAATAAATTTGACTTGACTTGACTTGACTTGGTATAAGCAATCCCACACTTACTGACCAACGGCTTCGGCGGATGAGTTGGTAAGTGGAAGGGCACTCTTTTGTCCTGGTGCTAAGAAATTGGCACCGAAGGCGAATGAATCAAGTAAATGATCAACGGCATAAGTATACAGAAGGCAAGGAGAAACCACTGTATTAAAGATCCAATTGGATATCTCTAGTACAATTATCATGGCAATGAGTACTAAAAGAAAAAAAGAAACTGATCATGGGAATCGGAGCCCAAGATCCGGCAGGGGAGGAACAGACAAGGACTCCCAGGTCGTTAACCGGCGAAACCCTTGTCAAACACCGAAACAAGACAAATTAAAATTAACGAAAGCAAAGATAGGTACGTGGAATGTCAAAAGCATGTATCAGCCGGGTAAAATGCATAACATCCTTCAAGAAATGAGAAGACTAAATATAAGTATACTAGGAGTAAGCGAAACATGGTGGCCTAAATCAGGATGCCTTTCGACCAAATCCGGTACATTATATTACTCGGGAAACACTGACAACCAACATAGACGTGGAGTAGCAATTATTGTCGATACAGAGGTCAACAAGTCAATAGAGGGTTTTGTCCCAATCTCAGAAAGAGTGATGCTACTACAAATAAGGACATCACACACGAAACTAAATTTGATCCAAGTATATGCACCAACGACGGATGCAACAGAAGATGAAGTAGAAACATTCTACCAACAAATTGAAGATGCACTGAAAATGACAAAGAGCAGGGAAATCACGGTAGTTATGGGCGATTTTAATGCAAAAGTCGGCAAGGGAAGTGCTGGAACAATAATGGGAGATCAAGGACTAGGGGAACGTAACGATAGAGGTGATCGTCTAATACAATTCTGCCAAGAACAAAATCTAATAATCACAAACACGTTTTTTAAATTACCTTTGAGATGGTTATATACATGGCGCTCACCAGCAGATAAACCGGAAAAAGTGGTAAGAAACCAAATCGATTATATACTGATTAAAGAGAGATATCGTAACACCATCAAATCCGTTAAAACATATCTATGAGCAGATGTCACATCAGACCATAACCCACTAATCGCTAATGTTACGCTTAAGCTTAAACGTATTAGAAAACCCCAAAGAACTCCAAATATAGATGTTAGAAAACTGAAAGAAGTTGTACAATTGGATATGGTAATTTTTAAAATATAATTATATATTTTAAAATATAATATTTTTTAAATTTACTAAACATAAAACATATAAAAACAACGCCTAAGCTTGACAAAAAACAACTGTGAAGGATATAAAACACACATCTTTGGGAACATAAGAATTTTGCTTTTCCAAGTTCCACATTGAACACAACTTACAATATAAGAGACTAAAGGTTGTTTGATCGATCAACTATCCTTATGGGAGCTGGTGACTGCATGTACATCTTTAGCTGTGGAACAGTTTCAATGGCTGTTATGTAAGTACATACTAATTACTAATAACTTTATATTATGTCTTTTGATCGCATACTATCTTGTCAGAACTCCATCATCCCTTAACTAGTTGAGGAATGATGGTAGTATATATATTAAAATTATATACCAAGCAATTTTCATCAGATTGGTCGCTCCCAATGACAATAAGTCTCATCTTTACATACTATGGAAGGTTGAGTTCAATACTACACAGTTGCTTGGCTTCATGGTGTGTGATTAAAACCAAGACAAAGTTGTTTTTATGTTTTGTATATATATGTGTACATGTCTCTCGTTTTGTGTTTTTTAGCTTGTAGTTTGTATTGAGAAGACTTTTTTGTACTGGGCCTGATGATGAGTCATATATTGTAAGACTCGAAACCGGTTGCCCCACGATTATGTAACAACTAATAAAAATACAAACTAAAGATTGCGAGTATTGACTCAATTACCATATCCAATTGTATAATGGACTCGCATTGGCAACCCTTTCATCATTTGAAAGAAGTTGATATAAAAAACAAACTTCAACAGAAAATATACGAAAACCTTGATAAATTAGATACTAACACCTACGAGATAAACCATCAATGGGAAACACTAAAAAATTGCCTACTTGTTCCATGCGAAGAGATATTAAAAGAACCGATAAGAAAGAGAGACAACTGAATGACCGACGAGATACTCGGCATGATGGACCAACGAAGACAAGCCAAGAACAAAGACAATCACAATTACAAAATAATTAACAATGAAATCAGAAAAAAGATAAGAGAGACAAACAAACTTACTATGAGGAAAAATGTAAAGAGATAGAAGATCTTCAGAACAAATACGATCTATTCAACCTGCATAAAAGGTTAAAGAAATGGCCGGGCTGCAAAAAAGAAACCACAACACAACTCTTTTAGACAAAAATGGAAACACTACTATAGCGACTGACGAAAAGCTAAAACGATGGAAAGAATATATGGAAGAGCTTTTCGACGACGAAAGAGGAAACCTACAAGACATATCTTTCGAAAACAGAGAAACAAGTGTAGAAATTACAAAGGAAGAAATATTGTATGCACTAAAAAACACCAGTAACGGAAAAAGCCCGGGGCCAGATCAACTGCCTATCGATATCCTTAAAATAATAGAAAATAAGTACATAGATGTCCTCTTAAAGCTCTTTAATAAAATTTATCAGTCGGGTGACATACCCAACGAATGGTTGACCTCAACATTTATTTGTCTCCCAAAAAAGAAAAATGCTAGAGAATGCACCGACCACCGCACCATAAGCCTGATGTCTCACACACTTAAAATGTTTTTAAAGATCATTCATAAACGCATTTACCAAACACTTGATATGGATATTGAAGAAACCCAATTTGGATTCCGTAGAGGCGTAGGTACCCGTGAAGCTCTCTTTACATTCAACGTACTAATCCAGAGATGCTTGGACGTGAACCAGGATATGTACGTCTGTTTCATAGATTACAACAAGGCTTTCGATAAAGTCCGCCACAAACAGCTAATGGACGTCCTCAAAGCAAAACAATTACAATACAATGACCTTCGAATTATAACAAATCTATATTATAAACAGCAAGCACACATACGCATTAACGAACACACATCAGAAGAGTTCGAAATTAAAGAGGAGTGCGACAGGGGTGTGTATTATCACCACTACTATTCAATGCATACTCTGAAGAAAAGCGCTCTTGAGGGAGAAACTGCAGGAATAAAGGTAAATGGAACGCCAATTAACAACATTAGATATGCGGACGATACTATCATAATAGCGGACAACCTTAAAGACCTTTAACAGCTAATGAACAAGATAGTTGAGTATGGAGAAGAATATGGATTATCAATAAACATCAAGAAAACTAAATTTATGAGGATATCAAAAACCCAAAATAATGATGAAAGCCTGACAATTAAAGGTAAAACTTTAGAACAAGTAGAAAACTACAACTATCTTGGCACAATAATTAATAACACAAATGATTACTTCAAAGAAATCAAAGTTCGAATAGAGAAAGCAAGAACAAACTTCAATAAAATGAGAAAGGTACTTTGTGCAAGAGAACTGAAATTAGACTTGAGAGTTCGGCTGGCAAGGTGTTATATTTTCTCGACTCTGCTTTACGGGATAGAAGCATGGACACTTAACGCATCGACTACTAAAAAGTTGGAAGCATTTGAACTGTGGGTGTATAGAAGAATCCTGAAGATATCATGGACCGAGCATATAACAAACAACGAAGTCATGAGAAGAGTCAACAAAAGACTGGAAATATTGGAAACCATCAAGACACGAAAGCTGCAGTACCTGGAGCATGTTATGCGTAATGAGAGATACAACATACTTCAGTTGATTATACAGAGGAAAATCCAGGGCAAGAGAAGTGTAGGAAGGAGACGAATCTCGTGGTTGCGTAACTTGAGAGAATGGTACGGATGCACATCAACCGAACTATTTAGAGCAGCAGCATCTAAGATCAGAATAGCCATGATTATTGCCAACCTCCGTCGCGGAGATGGCACATGAAGAAGAAGATTTAAATTTAAAATAAATGTAAAATCTATTTTGGGATGCGGAAAAAAGATTGATTTCACGACCGTCATCGCGACCGTCATCGCTTCGACGAAATAAATTTTGTACGTGTATTATTATAATGTACGTATATTAATACTAATATTATTGAAGTGAAAACTTCTATAGGGACGTTTTGGTCTTTTTAGATGGGGAAAAAGTATTGAATTAGCGACCGTCATCGCAACCGTCATTGCTTCGACGAAATACATTTTTGAAGTGAACACTTCTTTAACGACGTGGTGCACTTTTTAGATGGGGAAAAAGTATTGAATTAGCGACCGTCATCTTCTTCTTCTTCTTAACGTGCCCTATCAAGTCCCCTTGACGTTGGCGATTAACATGGCGAAACTGTCTCTGTCTCGAGCTATTCTAAATAGGTGTTCTGCTTTCTTTATTCCTGTCCACTCCCGGATATTCTTCAACCAAGAGGCCTGCTTTCTACCAATTCCTCTGCGTCCTTCGATTTTACCCATCATAATAAGTTGAAGAATATTATACCGGTCTCCCCTTACTACGTGTCCAAAATAGGCCATCTTTCTATATTTGATGTTATCAAGCAGCTCACGGGTAGCATTTGCTCTCTTAAGGACTGCCACATTTGTCAGCATAGCCGTCCATGGTATTTTTAGAATACGTCTGTGCAGCCACATTTCAAAGGCCTCCAAACGGTTAATGGTGGATATTTTTAATGTCCATGCTTCGACACCATACAAGAGGACTGACCAAATGTAGCATTTAATCATGCGCTTTCGAAGTTGAAGTTGCAAGGTATCATTACAGAAGAATGACCTCATTTTTAAAAATGTCGTGCGGGCTATCTCGATTCTACATTTTATCTCTTTATCTGGATCTAGTTGTTCAGTAATATGGCAACCAAGATATTTAAAACTGGGTACTCTTTGAATCATATGACCATCAACATATAACCGTGAATCTTGATGGGCCAAACGGCTAAATACCATGTACTTTGTTTTTGAACAGTTTATATTTAGGCCAAACTCTCTTCCCACTCTGTCAATGGCATTTAAAAGGTGTTGTAATCCATTCATATCATCACTTAAAATAACTGTATCGTCTGCATATCTGATTGTATTTATCAGAATTCCATTAACCTTCACACCCCATTCCAAATTATGCAGCGCTTCCTTAAATATTCTATCTGAATACAAATTGAACAACAGTGGGGACAGTATACAACCCTGTCTGACGCCTCTTTGTATTTTGCATATTTCTGTTGATTTTCCATTTATGCAAGTTGTCGCTGTTTGACTTCATCACTTCAGCGAAATAAATTTTTGAAGTGAAAAGTTCTTTAGGGACGTTGTGCAGTTTTTAGATGGGGAAAAAGTAATAAATTAGCGACCGGTATTTGTTCGACGAAATAAATTTTTGAAGTGAAAACTTTTTTAGGGACGTTGTGCACTTTTTAGATGGGGAAAAAGTGTTGAATTAGCAACCGCCATTGCTTCTGCGAAATAAATTTTTGAGCGACCGTCATCGCGACCGTCATTGCTTCGACGAAATAATTTTGTGAAGTGAAAACTTCTTTAGGGACGTTTTGGTCTTTTTAAATGGGGAAAAAGTATTAAATTAGCGACCTTCATCGCAACCGTTATTGCTTCTACGAAATACATTTTTGAAGTGAACACTCCTTTAATGACGTTGTGCACTTTTTAGATGGGGAAAAAGTATTGAACTAGCGACCGTCATCACTTTAGCGAAATAAATTTTTGAAGTGAAAAGTTTTTTAGGGACGTTGTGCAGTTTTTAGATGGGGAAAAAGTATTAAATTAGCGACCGGTATTTGTTCGACGAAATAAATTTTTGAAGTGAAAACTTTTTTAGGGACGTTGTGCACTTTTAAGATGGGGAAAAAGTGTTGAATTAGCGAACGTCATCGCTTCGGCGAAATAAATTTTTGAAGTGAAAACTTCTTTAGGGAGGTTTTGCACTTTTTCGATGGGAAAAAAGTATTAAATTAGCGACCGCATTGTTTCGACGAAATAAATTTTTGAAGTGAAATCTTCTTTATGGACGTTGTGCCCTTTTTAGATGCAGAAAAATATTGAATTATCGACCGTCATCGCGACCGTCATTGCTTCGACGAAATAAATTTTTGAAGCTAAACCTTTTTTAGGGACGATATACACTTTTTAGATGTAGAAAAAGTGTTGAATTAGCGACCGTCATCGCTTCGGCGAAATAAATTTTTCAAATGAAAACTTCCTTAGGGACGTTGTGCACTTTTTGGATGGAAAAGAGGTATTGAATTAGCGACCGTTATTGCTTCGACGAAATAAATTTTTGAAGTGAAAACTTCTTTAGGTACGTTGTGCCCTTTTTAGATGGAGAAAAATTATTGAATTATCGACCGTCATTGCTTCGACGAAATAAATTTTTGAAGCGAAAACTTTTTTAGGGACGTTATACGCTTTTTAGATGAGGAATAAGTGTTGTATTAGCGACCGTCATCGCTTCGCCGAAATATATTTTTCAAATGAAAACTTCTTAGGGACGTTGTACACTTTTTAGATGGGGAAAAAGTATTAAATTAGCGACCGTCATTGGTTGGCGAAATATATTTTTAAAGTAAAAACTTCTGTAGGGACATTTTGCACTTTTTAGATAGGAAAAAATTATTGAGTTTGCGACCGTCATCACTTTGGCGAAATAAATTTCGTACGTACATAATATACAGGGTGTAACAAAAATACAGGTCATAAATTAAATCACATATTCTGGGACCAAAATAGTTCGAATGAACCTAACTTACCTTAGTTCAAATATGCACATAAAAAAAGTTACAGCCCTTTGAAATTACGAAATGAAAATCGATTTTTTTTCAATATATCGAAAACTATTAGAGATTTTTTATTTAAAATGGAGATGTGGCATTCTTATGGCAGGAACATCTTACAAAAAAATTATAGTGAAATTTGTTCACCCCATAAAAATTTTATGGGGGTTTTGTTCCCTTAAACCCCCCAAACTTTTGTATACGTTCCAATTAAAATATTATTGTGGTACCATTGGTTGAATTAAATGTTTTTAAAACTTTTTTGGCTCTTAGCATTTTTTCTATAAGGCAGTTTTTATCGAGTTGCGGCTTCTTTTTTAATATGTTTACATAAAAATTTTATGGGGGTTTTGTTCCTTTAAACCCCCCAAATGTTTTTGTACGTTCTAATTAAACTATTACTGCGATACCATTAGTTAAACACAGTGTTTTTAAAACTTTTTTGCGTCTTTGTATTTTTTTGATAAGGCACCTTTTATCGAGATATGGCTTCTTTTTTAATATGGTTCAAAATATACCTAAAAATGTAAATCATAAATAAATTTTCATATTATTACCAAGTCTCCATAATCGTACGTATTTTTCATGATCATCTTTCAGTGCGTCACACTTTTTCGATTTCTTTCTAACGCATTAAATTGTATGTGACAGAAAAAAAGACACGTCGGTGATTACATTTCGTCGGTGACATTTTTATAACATTTATTCTAGTTATTTAAGTTGTCGATAGATGGCGCCATAATAAAAAAATAATTTTTTTAATTAGATAATAATATTACAAATATAATCTGTATAATTTACAAGACTATACAAATCAAAGAAAATACCATTTTATAAATGCAAGAAACACATTTGATTGGTTTTTATTCCAAATTGAAAATAAAATGTGACAACTGTCAGATTTAACAAAAATGTCATGTTAGAATAAATGTCATAAATGTGTATTATCACGGACTTACCCTTTTTCCTATCATTTGTTACGCACTGAAAAATGATCATGAAAAGGACAATACTTAACCATATACAAATATGTGGTGGATTTAACAAATATTCAAAATATCTCTGTTAAATCTCGACTTTTCGAAAAAGCAGTAAGAGGCAAAAAAGTTTTTAAAACGTTGTGTTTAACTAATGGTACTACAATAATAATTAAATTGGAACGTACACAAAAGTTTGGGGGGCTCAAGGGAGCAAAACCCCATAAAATTTTTATGGGGTGTCTAAATTTCACTATAATTTTTTTTTCAGATACTACTTCCATAAGAATGCTGCATGTCCATTTTCAATAAAATATCTCTAACAGATTTCGATATATTGAAAAAAATTGATTTTTATTTTGTAACTTCAAAGGGCTGTAACTTTTTTTATGTGCACATTTGAACTAAGGTAAGTTAGGTTTAATCGAACTATTTTTGGTCCCACAATGTGTGATTAAATTTATGACCTGTATTTTTGTTACACCCTGTGTATTATGTGTATGTATAAATAGCATAGAACGTACGCAACGCTTATTTAATATACATAGGTATAGCACTTCTTTTTGGATGTGGAAAAGCATTGAGCTTGTAATTTATATACTATAAGAAGTTTCCACTTGTTTCGGCACTCCCATGAGTGCTTTAAATTTTTTTTGGAGCATAAATTTTGAAAAATTTTTAGAGCATACATTTTAATTCTATCATCTTCGTCAGGAGCTCCTTTGATAGATATTTTTGAGTACTTTAAGAAGTGTTTGATAAGTATATGCTATAAAATGCATTGTTTTCCCGTTATTAAAGCTTGAATACATAGATTTGAGTACTTGCCGACAGAAATATACATTCAATTACGTATACCTCACTTGGAATTAATATTAAGAAGCTTTGTTAAGCAAGAAATTTATTCGATTTTTTATTATCTTCAATTTTGGTAATAATAACTTTTTCATAAAAACTTACAGTTTTTGAGGTATTTAGAAAAAACCGCTTTAAAACATGCTCTATTCACGAAAAATTTATATCTTTGATCTTTATTAATTAAAAAAGTACTGATTTTTTTCATTAACTTATGGGGTTATTTTTAATAAAATAATTTTTACCCCAAGAAGGGGTCGCATCCACCCCCAGAGTAAAAGCACAAGTTGGCAACATGTTGTTCCTTGAGATATCCTCTAACTACTCACCAATTTTCATGAAAATCGATGGAGGTTCAACGAAACTGGAGGTAATAGCTCATTATCCACCTTCAGTGACTGCACTATACAGGGTGATTCATTAAGAATGTCCAGTCTTTGAGATGTAGATTCTAGACCTCAAAATATTAAGATTTAACCTAAATCATTTAAATAAAATATGGCTCGTTACTGAGTTACAGGGTGTTTTATTTAAAAATTTAATAACTATTTTTACCCAGGGCTTTAAAACTATTTGACATATCCTTGTCATGCTTGGCAGAAAATATAGGCACTGTACATCCTACTAAATTATGATAAATAAATTTTTCTGGCTACTACCAGAGGCGTACGACAGGGGACAGTGCATGGTTTACCCTTCCCAAATTCTACGCCACTGGCGAAATTGCTATTTTAGCACAATATTTCGATTTTCCAATACTTTCTAGGTAAGTAGTATACTCTTCATTCGTAACGTTAAAGTCATTCGTTTTCGAGATATTTGAAGTTGAAAATGAAACGGCATAGCTATTTTGATTAATGTATTGTGCTCCTTCATTTTTAACTTTAAATATCTCGAAAACTAATTATTTTATCGGTACGGAAATTATTGGAGAATCGAAAAATTTCAATAAAATGGTAATTCCGCTAGTGGCGTAGAATGTGGGAAGGGTCAACCATTCACTTTCCCCTGTTGTACGACTCTGGTACTAGCCAGAAAGTTTTATTTAACATATTTTAGTAGGTTGTACAGTATCTACACTGTCTGCTAAGTATGATAAGGATATGTCAAATACTTTTAAAATACTGAATACAAATATTTAATATTTATGTAATAGGGATGTTTGATTTAAAAATTTAAAAATGATTTGTACCCAGTACTTTAAAAGTATTTGAAATTGCCGTATCATACTTGCCAAAAAGTGAAGGTACTGCACACCTTACTAATTTATGTTAAATAAACGTTTCTGGCTATTACCAGAGGCGTACAGGGGAAAATGAATGGTTGAACCTTCCTAAATTCTACGCCACTGATGGAATTGCCATTTCAGCATAATTTTTAGATTCTCCTATACTTTCTATGTAAATAATACTCATTCATTCGTATCCATAAAATCATTAGTTTTCGAGATATTTGAAGTTAAAAATGAAGGGGCACAATACATAAATCAAAATAACTGTAAAGTTTCATTTTCAACTTCAAATATCTCGAAAACTAATGACCTTAACGTTACAAATGAAGAGTATAATTATTTACATAGAAAGTATTGGAAAATCGAAATATTGTGCTAAAATAGCAATTTCGCCAGTGGCGTAGAATTTGGGAAGGGTAAACCATGCACTGTCCCCTGTCTTACGCCTCTGGTAGTAGCCAGAAACGTTTATTTATCATAATTTAGTAGGGTGTACGGCAACTACACTTTCTGCAAAGTATGACAAGGATATGTCAAATAGTTTTAAAGTACTGGGTAAAAATGGTTATTAAATTTTTAAATAGAACACCCTGTAACTCAGTAACGAGGCACATTTTATATAAGTGATTTGGGTTAAATCTTAATATTTTGAGGTCTAGAATCTACAACTCAGAGATTGGACATCCTTAATGAATCACCCTGTATATGACATGAAACGTTGATTGAATATCGAAATTGAATATTTAAATTATTCCATCAACGCATGAAGTTGAAGCAGATTCAAAAGTAAAGATGAATGAGATATGACTATAAATTAAAATTAATACATACCAAGAAAAGTAGAGAAATGATAAAACAAAAAGGGACGGATACTTATGATGATAATCCAATTAAAAATTATGTATGTACAGACAACTGAAAAAGTAACAACTAGGAAACATGATATCAGATGACTGAAAAATTGATTTAGATATAGTTTGCAATACAAAATAGTTATTTGTGTATCAAGGGCATTAAATATATGTTTATATCCTAAGGGCGACAAGCTTATAAACTCGAGGGCCTCTGGCCTGAGAGTTTATATGTCGCCCGAGGGCGACATCTAATAATATACGTGGTGCATATAAAACTTTATATCATACCAGTTCATTGCATCAATTAAAGTTTTATATTAATTAGAAGTAATATTGTATCGCAGCAGGTGTTTAGTACCGTTGCTAGGAGAGTGATGTTGGTTAGCAATTTGTTATTAACGTAAACAAAGTTTTTCTATGTGACATTGTCAAAAAAGTCAGAAGGCAAAATAAATTCGATATTTTTGAAGAAATAGTTAAAAAAACCTAAAAAAGCGACTGAGAATCTGTTACCGAAAACATCCAAAGAAACGTACGACAAGGAATAGGCTAAATTTCAACAATGGATGGCGGAAAATAATACTGAATGCGTAAATGAGACCGTACTACTGGCATGCTTTGGAGACATATACTTTATGCCCGCGCGGGCATAAATTATACCATTATGTGGTTCGTAACTAAGTAACGAGAAATTGAAATTAGGAGAGGAGTTAGGCAGGGATGTATTATGTGTCCATTACTGTTTAATGCACTAGGCTTGTTCAATTGAAACGTATCTTTGATCCAGAAAAAAATTATCGGTAACCGTCACTACAAATATTTACTATTACATTTAAGGCACATAGTCCATTAAATGAGTGTTGATAAAACTGTTGACCCAGGTATAGAAATATCATCGGGCAATGCATAGGACAATATTCCACCAAGGCATCTCAGTTTACCCGTCAGAACCGCTATTATTGTGTACCTACTCTAATACCGAGTGTAGTGTATAACAAAATAAAAAAAGACGGTTTCGTTTTGATTTAATTAGAGTATCTTGCCATCCCCTGACACGTGTTTCTAGGTTTGCCCGTTATCAAAGGAGCTTTGCAAGAAGACTAAGTTGAACCAAAACGAACCAACTGGTCGGTAAATATATTTAAATATTATACCGGAGTATGGTTAGAACGACATCTAACGGGGAAAGATGAAATGAGTGTCGATAACGGTTCAAGTAAACTGTTTACCCAGGTATAAAAATACCACCGTTCGATGCTTACAAAAATATTCCACCAACGCATCTCAGTTTACCCGTCGGAATCGCTATGATTGTGTACAGTCTTCTTGTAAAGCCTCTTTGATAACGGGTAAACCTAGAATCACGTGTCAGGGGATGGCAAGAGACTCAAATTGAATCAAAATGAAAACGTCTATTTTTATTTTGTTTTACACTATACTCGGTATTAGGGTACACAATGATGGCGGTTCAGACGGGTAAACTGAGATGCGTTGGTGGAATATTTTCCTAAGCTTCGCCCGATGGTACTTTTACACCTGGGTAAACAGTTTACTTGAATCGTTATCGACACTCATTTCATCTTTCCCCGTTATAGGTCGTTCTAACCATACACCGGTATAATATTTAAATACATTTACCGACCAGTCGGTTCGTTTTGGTTCAACCAGTCTTTTTGGAAATCCTCTTTGATAACGGGTAAACCTAGAAACACGTGTCTACACATGAGTTCTATAGAACTCTTCAGAGCAGCGGTAGATAGAGTAAAGATAGTGATGATAATATTCAACCTCCGATTGGGAGATGACACTTAAAGAAAAAGAATAGATGGGCTTGTTAAACAGCTTCTAAAACATAAGAATATATAGGGTGTTTACACATTGTGGTAGATTAAATTGAATATGATGTAAACGCTCTTTGATTAATTGCTATTCGTTTTAAAAAAATATTTTTTCATAGAGAATTTAAGTGTTATTTATAAAGAATTCTTTAATTTAAATTTATTAAATAATAAGTAAATAACATTTAATCAAAACTGGTAAATATATTTTATGAAAATGCAGGAAACTGATGTTTGACCGTTTTTATTTACAAATTTATAACGTTTTTTTTTTAGATTTAACTGCCCGTTTGTCTTGGATTAATTGGGAAAATTTGGGAGTCACGCCTGGAAGACGAAGTGCTTTGACGTCTCTAGCACTTACTTCGGAAAACAATCAATGAATAGAGACGCTAACCTGAGAAAAATAACGATTTAATTATGTATATAAACATAAAATACTGTGTATAAAATACTGCTAGATTTCAAATTATGTGCAATATTTGTTTTGTTTTAATAAAAAAATGCTCAATGTACCATTTCTTTTTCATATGTTTTACTATTGTAATGACATACTCATTATATACATCACACATCACTGTTGATTAGAGACAGGGCCGCCGAGAGGAATGAGCGGGTCCCGGTAAGAAGTGAAGAGCGGGCCCCCAGCAAAAAGTGAAGAGCGAAAAATTTTTTTTAATTTTTATAGAAACAAAATTATCAATAATAAATAATAAGAAACATTTCAAATGTAACTTTTATTAAATTTTGATTATAATAGTAAAAATATACAGGTGCTTTTTGAGTTTTCTGATTGGTAAAGATGTCTATAATTTTCGAAAAATCGCATGATTTTACTAAATCATTCTCAATGCACAAAGTTGTTAGGCCATTTAACCGATTCTGTTTCATTGTAGATCTCATAGCATTTTTTATGCGAGAAAGACAACTAAAGGATCTTTCCGCTTCTGCGACTGTCACCGTTAATGTGCAAAATATTCTTCACATTAACGACGTTAAGCAATAATAATGATTCCAATGTGAGATGTTTAATTTTATTAAGAAAATCTATTGGAGAAAGTTGAGATTCACGAATATTATCCTTGTATATCGTTCTCAAATGAAAAATTTCATCTGTCAGTTCTTCACTAATGTCTTCGCTTTATAAAACTCACGCAATCTATAATTTTTTTTTTCTTATTATCGTCATTTTAATCTCGGAATGTCCATAAAATGTTAAATAGCGACTGAATTTTATTTGTCGCTTTAAATCTTCTGGTTAAATTGCTTATTATACAATATATGACAATATTAAATATTTCACTGCGAAATATTGCATGGGGCTCATATTATCAGTCGCATCACTATTAGGCCCAGGCAAACCATCAAAACATCTCGCAGGCTTCTTGCGCCGTTTTTCTTTATTTGATGTAACTTATGCACATAAAGCTTTTTTTGAGCAATAAGCAATTTTAATTTAACCTAAATTTCCAACTAGCAAATACATTTTTTATACCTTTTATTTAGTTCTTCCCTTTTTTTCTTACCGTGAGCCTTCCAGCGTAGTTTTGCATCTAATGTTATACCCAAATACTTAGCAGTATCTGCATATGGTACTTGGATATTGTTGATTATAATTGGTATATATTGTATTTTTTTGTTGGTAAAATTAACATGGACAGATTTATAGTGATTTGAAAATCATAAGAATCTAGTTTATTCAAAAATTTGAATATCAATGCTCCACTCGTTAAATATGTTCAAGAGAACGGTTGAAACTAAATATTTTTTGTGATTAGTTTCACGGACAGTTTGTGAATCAAATTAAAGCACATTAAAATATTTACCACATAAAGTATTGTTACCTACGCTACGGTTCATTTGTTCACTGAACTATTTGATAAAAGTGATCAGTTCACTGAACAGTCTGATAAGAAATATGATATATGGTGATAATTTGGCAACTAGAAAGTACACCTTCTATTGATTGGAAAATCATAAGAAAATTTATTTAATAATTTGAATAGCAATACTCTACTAGCCAAATATATTCAATAGAATGGTTCGAAGGGATGTATTGTTGTGTTATAGAGGAATAACCACATCGACGATATCGAGTGTCATAAATAGGGAGATAGTTTTTGATATGTGGTCCTCATAAGACACCCAACTCTCACTTATGGCTCCACGTGCCACACCCTGGGCAACTGCATTGGTCTGCAGGCTAAACTAAGTAAGGGTAGCCAGACATGGTGAAAATAGCAACGTATGTACCCAAAATGGGCGGTTGCAAACTGCGTCTGTTCCATAGTGGGCGGCTGAAAACTAAGCCCGGAAATGGCATGAAGGAAGGCAACGGGATACCATCTTCATTATTTTTTCCCAAGACAATCACAGGAATATCTATATTCAACTCAAAATTATCGGGAGGTATAAATAGTTCCCCCATCGGATCTCCGGGGGGAGCGGTCTCGAATATTTCAAACGTACGAGCAAACTTAACAAATACATTTAAGATAGGCACATGGAATACACGCAGCTTATTTGAAGCCGCAAAGCTGGCTAACTTAACTCAAGTAATGAGCAGAATCGATCTAGATATCCTGGTGATCTCAGAAACCCGGTGGCCTGGATCCGGTAAACGCTCTACAGAAAGAGAGCTGTCACAGAGTTTGTACCATATTCCAATCGCATAGCCTTAGTAAAACTTGAAGCGAAGCCAAATAATCTCAACACCATACAGGTTTATGTGCCAGCTGCAGATAAACAGGTGGAAAACTTCTATAGTGAAATCAAAGATTGCTTTAATGCAATTGCAATGCGATTGCAATTGCAAAGAATTGTTTTAATTGACAAAGAAATATGATGGTCAACATAATTATGGGAGATTTTATTTCCAAAAGAGGAAAGTGCAAGTTTGAAGACCTAGTTGGACCTGATGGTCTTGAAACAAGGAAAGGAAAGGATGACCGACTTATACAATTTTGTCAGTAAGAAATCATGAGATTTGGCAACACATGGTTCCAACCCTACCTCCGTCGCCTTTATACTTGGAAATCTCCAGCCGATAGAGCTCAGAACATAATAAGAAATCAGATAGACTTCATTCTCATCAACTGTAGATTCAGCACAACTGTCAAAAGAGCTTGCAGATATCCTGGAGCAGATGTGCCGTCTGACCACGTACTATTAGTGGCCGTCATTTAGATCGCTCTTTCATGCAATAACAAGCCTGAAACTCAACAACAGATAGCATTGGATAAACTGAAAGACCCAATGATACGAGCAGAAATAAGGATGAAAGGGGACTTTCAGAATTATATAAAATATTTAATTTTATTTATGAAACTGGTTGCTATCCTCAACAGTGGTTATGCTCTATCTTTATTCCCTTGCTCAAGAAAGTCAATGCAAAAATATGTGAGGATCACAGACTCATTAGCCTGATGAGTCACACTTTAAAGAAATTCGTTAAATATTTCATCTAAGATTATGTCAAAAATGAGAATGGGACATCAGTGATTCTCAGTTTGGGTACAGACAAGGTTTAGGAACAAGATAAGCAATAGTAGCAACACAAGTGCTGGTCCAAAATTGTTATGATCAGAGGAAGGACGTGTTCCTATGCTTTTTAGATTACAAAAAAGCGTTTGATCGTGTCTCACACCACAAGTTAATGCAGATCCTCAATTAACTTGATATAGGCCAAAAAGACATAAGAGGCATTGAAAACTTGTACTGTCATCAAACGACAAAATTAAAAATAGACAATTCTATATCCAAACCCATACATACAAGAAATGGTGTTCGACAAGGATGTGTGCTTTCCCCTCTTTTATTTACCATTTATTTGGAAGCCATATTTCAAGAGTCCTTGGAAGATGCAGAGATGCTAATCAAAGTGGAGTTTTGATCAACAACATACGATATACTGATGATGGTGTCTTAATTTGAGAAAACATAGTCGATCTTCAAAAATTCATCAGTATAATAGGAGAATAGAGTAAGCGAATGGGTTTAGAGATTTATACCAAAAAGACCAAATTCATGGTCATCTCCAAAAAATTGGATGCACTTGAAAACTCCACCATAACACTGAATACCAAGTCAGTTGAAAAGTGGGCAAATTTAAATACATGGTAACGTGGCTTTTTGAAGACTGGGTATCGGACAGGGAAGTAAAATATCGCATTAAGCAAACTCGATAAGCTTTCGTAAAATTCAGGAAGATACTGACCTGTTCAGAGTTCGATCTCCAACAGAGACTAAGGATTACTAAGTGTTACGTATGGTCGGTGCTGCTATATAGTGTACAGGGGTGGATACTCAAAACGAGGGATATAAATAGATTAGAAGCTTTCGAACTGTGGCTTTATCGCCGTATCCTAAAGATCCCATGGACGGCGAAAGTCACAAATGTAGATGTCATTAAAAGAATCAACCAAGAACGCCAACTTTTCGAAGTCATCAAGAAAAGTTGTTATCTTCTGGAGTTTGGAGGGTTTTAGGAACCAGTTTCACCTTGTTTAGCGACCCCAAAAACCCCCGAGTAATCTGTTTGTATCAATTTAATGCCGAAAACTCTCGAAACTTCAGATGACGTGCCTTAGCAGTGAACATGGGCGCCAGGTGCTCCGGTGGTCTGTTCTTTTGGTGTATTCGTTAATACACTTAATTTGATATGTCTATGCACTTTTGGATGCATTTTATGCACTTTAAAATGCAACTATGTGTTTCCACCCATTTTTCTATAGTAGACTTTTTCCTGGCATCATCCTAAACACAAAGCAAAAGGTAAGTTTCTAGGTGCTGTATTTAAAAATCGATTTATTTTGTGCTAAATGCCCTGGTCTATAAGGCAATGAACAGGGATAACGGCATGCAATCTCTCATACATATTGCAACAAACAGAGAGTTAGTGGAAAATGTGATCGTTAACATCCATTAGTGGATTTGCATCTGAAGAAGAAGAAGGTTCGAACTAATTTTGTGATTAGTTTCACGAACAGTTTGTGCCTCAAGTTAAAGCACATTAAAAATATTTAACACAGAAAGTATTGTTACTTATGGATCAGTATTCATTTGGCTTTCGACAAGTAAACATCACACTGTATCGATAGCACATGAATTAAGCCGGGATACGGACGTTTCGCCCCCGCCGTTTCGCCCCCGACCGTTTCGCCCCCGCCGTTTCGTCCCCAGCTGTTTCGCCCCCAAACCGTTTCGCCCCCGAACCGTTTCGCCCCCGGGATTTTACCTAACATTTTTAATTAGTTGCATTGAGTTATAAATACAATGTTAGTAATACATTTACCTATTGATCATTTTTTGTTCTTAGCTTAGGTAAGGTTAGGTTAGGTCCGTAAATTGTAAGTAAGGCAAAATTAGTTTTCTGAGAACAAAATCCTTTGTGTAAGAAAATATGTAAAATTATTTCTGAGAACAATTATATATTAATCCTGTCTATCTACTATAAATATGTTTAACAAAGCACTTCTAAGAAAAACAAACAAAAAAATGGGCAATAGGTAAATGTATTACTAACATTGTATTTATAACTCAATGAAACTAGTTAAAAATGTTAGGTAAAATCCCGGGGGCGAAACGGTTCGGGGGCGAAACGGCTGGGGACTAAACGGCGGGAGCAAAACGGCGGGGGCGAAACGCCCGTAAACAATTAGGTCATACATAATAATTATTAGAGTAATTAAAATGATAGTAATTAAAAACCGATTTATTATTAAAGTTTGAAAGTTTTTACTTAAGCGAGAAAACGAAGCATTACACCTAGGAATTTTGTGCAGTAAGATGAATCGTCATGCAACTTTTTGCATTCGATTCTGGAGAGTGTCAGGAAATTTTGTGAACTAAAGTGATCTCCGGTAGATGAAAATTTTCATAAGAAAAATGCATTTAAATTGCATCTCGAAGAGATGGAAAAAGAAAAATTTAGTACTTGGGAAATGCTGACAAAAATGAGTTAAATTTTTATACTCGGGGATTTTGGAGGTCTTTGAACACGAATTTTATCTCTGCGATGGTCTCCACAGTACCTGGTGCCCAGGGTGGAACTCGTCGCCTGGAGTTTTATGTTATAATCATCCAAAATCAGACGATAATCATCCAAAATCAGACGATAATCATTACACGGGGGGTTTTGGGGATCGCTGAGCACGAACTTCATGACGGCGATGGCCTCCGAGGTACCTGGTACCCAGGGTGGAACTCGTCGCCTGGAGTTTTATGTTATAATCATTCAAAATCAGTTAATAACTATTACTCAGGGATTTTGGGGATCGCTGAGCACGAATTTCATGTCGACGATGGTCTCCGAGGCAACTGGTGCACAATGTGGAACTCGTCGGAGTGTGAAGTTTATGTTAGAATCGTTCAAATTCAGTCAAGTCAAGTCTCCAAGGTACCTGGTGCCCAGGGTGGAACTCGTCGCCTGGTGTTTTGTGTTACAATCATTCAAAATTAGTCAATAACTATTACTCAGGGTTTTGGGGGTAGCTGAGCACAAATTTCATGTCGGCGATGGTCTCGGAGGCACCTGGTGCACAGTGTGAAACTCGTCACAGTGTGGAGTTTTGTGTTAGAATCATTCAAAATCAGTCAATAACCATTGCTCGGGAGGTTTTGGTGTTCGCTGAGCACGAATTTAATGATGGCGATGGTCTACGAGGTACCTGGTGCCTATGGTGGGACACGTCATCTGGTGTTTTATGTCATAATCATTCAAAATCAGTCAATAAAGATTACTCGAGGGGTTTTGGTGGTCTCTGGGCACGAATTTCATATCGGCGATGGTTTCCGAGGCACCTGGTGCACAATCTCGTCGTAGTGTGGAGTTTTGTATTAGAATCATTCAAAATCAGTCAAGTTAAGTCTCCAAGGTACCTGGTGCCCAGGGGGGAACTCGTCGCCTGGAGTTTTGTGTTATAATTATTCAAAATTATTCACTAACTATTACTCAGAGGTTTTGGCGGTCGCTGAGCACGAATTTCATATCGGCGAGTCTCCGAGGCAGCTGGTGCACAGTGTGGAACTCATCACAGTGTGGAGTTTTGTGTTAGAATCATTCAAAATCAGTCAATAACCATTGCTCGGGGAGTTTTGGTGATCGCTGAGCATGAATTTCATGTTGGCGATGGTCTCTAAGGTACCTGGACCCCGATTTTGTTATCGATCATTTGCTATCTGTATACTCTACAGATACAGATAGCGAGTGATCGATAACGTAAGAAAGGTCAAAAATCGGGGTTCTGGTGCTCAGGGTGGAACTTGTCGCCTGAAGTTTTTTGTTATAATTGAAAACGAAAACGAAAAATATTTTTTTATTTTATCATTAGAATTGTCTTCTTCTATATCTTCCTCTGCGTATTCAGATGATTGTTGTTGTTGCGCATAATTTTCAACATTTGTGCAATTACATCCAGCACAATATTTGCATGCCAAGTTGCAAACCAAGCCATGCTTTCTGCGTCCCCACGACGTACTGCAATCTTTTTTCAACTGCAAAAAATCAACTTCATGACGTTCGGAGGACCAGGAATCTGTGTCATCTTCACTAAAACATAATAATTTTCTTTCAGTTCCCAATCAACAGGGTTCAAAACTCATCCATACGACCAATTCTGTACTTGCAAAAATATTCTTTTCCGATTAACAGATTATAACATAAAACTATAGTCAACGAGTTCCACCCTGGGCACCAGGTAACTTGAAGACCACCTCCGACATGAAATTCATGCTCAGCGACCCCCAAACCCACGAGTAATGGTTATTGACTGATTTTGAACAATTATAACTTAAAACTCCAGGCGACGAGTTCCACCCTGGGCACCAGGTAACTTGAAGACCATCGCCGATATTAATGTCATGCTCAGCGACCCCCAAAACACTTCGACTAATGGATATTGACTGATTTTGTATGATTATAACATAAAACTCCAGACGACTAGTCCCACCCTGGGCATCAGGTACCACGGATACCATCGCCGTCATGAAATTCGTGCTCAGCGATCCCCAAACCACCGAGTAAAGGTTATTTACTGATTTTGAATTATTATACATAACATAAAACTCCACGCAACGAGTTCCACCATGGGCACCAGGTACCACGGAGACCATCGCCGTCATGAAATTCGTGCTCAGCGACCACCAAACCCCCGAGTGATGGTTATTGGCTGATTTTGATTATAACATAAAACTACATGGACTACAGTTCCACCATAGGCACCAGATACCTCCGAGATCATCGCCGATATGAAATTCGTACTCAGCGACCACCAAAACACCTGAGTAATATTTATTGACTGATATTGACGGATTTTGAATGATTATAACATAAAACTCCAGATAACGAGTTCCACTCTGGGCACCAGGTACCTCGGAGACCATCGCCGTCATGAAGTTCGTGCTCAGCGACTCGCATACCCCCGGAGTAATGGTTATCGACTGATTTTGTATACTTGGTATACTCGCCCACAAAAAATTTAAAGACAACATAACTAACTGCCGTTATATCTTTGAAAGAATAATACATATGAACATCACAATGGACAAAATTAAATGTCATATCTATCTATAGCCCCAAGGACTGCAAACCTAATGAGGAACGAGAAGCATTCTACGAACAGTTGCAAACCATCATGGATGAAATATCTCATGAAAAACCCTTAATTCTAATGGGTGACTTTAATGCACGAATCGGAAATGAAATAGTTCCAGGAGTAAAAAAAAAAGATTCAATAAAAACCATGTCAACGAAAATGGAGAACTCATGGCTAATCTTTGTGCTTTTAACGAACTCAATAATACATTTTTCGACCATAAGCTTCAGTATAAACATACGTTTGAAAACTCCAGGGGGCACAAATCTATGATTGATTTTATAGTCACTAATAGAAAAATCCACCCAAATCAGATTATAGATATTCGAACTTTAAACTCAGCAGACGCAGGGAGTGAACACAAACTAGTCCTAGCAAAAATAAGAATAAAAATAACGCCAAAACATTTTCTACAGGAAATCATCGAGGAAAAATTAAATTTATAATCACTGTGAAACGACTCTACAAGAGAAATGTACCAAAGGAGGCTAGCACAGAAGATACAGCTGAAACAAATAGACGACATCGAAGATATAAACGCGAGCTGGCAGAAAATTAAAAACAACATTGAAGAGGCAGCAACAGAAGCTTTAGGAAAACGCAAAATCATACTGAACAAAAGAAACAACAACAATACACCATGGTTCAGAAAAGAAATAAAACAGAAATGTAAAGTGAAACGAAAGGCCTACATGAACAGTAAGGAGAAAAAAAATGAACACTGGGAACGGTTTACAAAAAAGATGGAAAGCGACTTCTGCGGTACACAAGAACAAATATGGAGATTCATAAGAAACCAACGGAAATAAATGGCAGAATTGAAGGAATACAATAACATACCAGCAAACGAATGGGAAAAATACTTGACGGAACTGTTTAAGGGAAAGGGAAATAATAATCAACACAATAAAGTACCTGAATTAAGACATGAAATAGAAATCAGTTTTCAGGAAGTAGAGATAGCCATAAATTCACTCAAAAATCGAGGACCACGAGGATAAAATACGGAGGAAAAAGTATAACCCTAGAGATGACACAACTTAATATTGCACTGAAAGATACCAGACGCATCAAGAAACAGCAGAATGATGCCAATGTTCAAGAAAGGGGACAAAGAAGACCCCAACAATTATAGAGGTATAAATCTACTGAATACCGCAATTAAGCTAACCACAAAAATCCTAACCAACAAAATCAATAAACTAACAACTTTATCAGATGAACAGCAAGGATTCAGATCCGGAAGATCCTGAGACAAAACACAGAAAAGGCCATTCAGTACAATAAACCAGCATATATATGTTTTATAGACCTGACAAAGTCTTACACTTACTGTATAGAAGAAACATACCAATCAATATTATACACACCATCGAAAACATCTACTTCCATAATCGAATACAGGCAAAGATAATTATTGGAAAACTAACGCAGTTTATACCAGTACAAAGCGGAGTCAGACAAGGTGACTCGTTAAGCCCACTTCTCTTTAATATAATAATGGGCGAAATAATAGAAGCAGTAAAGGTCATGGTTACAGAATGGGGAACAAAGAAATCCAAATATTATGTTATGCAGACGACGCCGCATTAATCGCCGAGACAGAAGACGATCTCCAAAGATTAACACACACTCAATACAATAGCTAAGAAATTCAATATGATAATATCAGCAGAAAAACCCAAATCTATGACATCTAAATGCCCACTACGATGTAAAATCGAAATTGATGGGAAAAGAATAAAGCAGGAAGCAAGGTTTAGATATCTGGGAATAGATATAACCAGTTACGGAGATGTTGAAGAGGAAGTACGACAACAAATCTTAAAAGCAAGTAAAGCGGGGGATCTCTTAATGACACAATCTGGAAGAACAAACACCTAAGACAAGACACAAAAGCAAGAATCTCTAGCGATACGCTTTAATTACTATTTTCGCTAATTTTAATTTTAATATTTTTTCTCAAAAGCGAAACAACTTAGTCATTCGAAATTCACATTAAATTAAATTCAAAAATGTTAAGAGTGACATGGCTTTACTCTGTCACCATCTGTTTTCTCACCCACATAAATTAGTTACCATATCAGACCATTATGTCAACAACTCACTTAATGCATCGAAATTGTTTTCTTAAAACTGCAAAAGTGTACGCCAGACCTAGTGATCTATTGACAGCTGATCAAAGTAAAAGGAACACAAACATATTATCGTTTGTGGTTTTTTCTTCAGTCACAGCTCGACAGGCATACGTATCGGGTCACACCCCTTTGGCCGTCGCTAACATCGACCCTTCCTTCCGAGTGTCTTAAGCGAAACACATTTTTGTTACAACAATAAATAAAATATTTATCGTTCTTTTTATTATATTCATTTCAATTAAATTCTAGCAATACACCTACCGGAATATTGGTGACCCCGCGAGTATTTAAAACGCCGCGAAAATTAAAAAAAAAAGTTAGTGTTAATAATATATTTTTGTCGGTTAATAATGTACAGTGAACATCGAAAATGACGGACGGTAATACCAGTGCCAACACCAGTGCTTCAGTCGATCGGATTTCAGTTAAAATCACACCTTTCTGGCCCAACGATCCTGAAATATGGTTCCTGCAAGTAGAAAACCAATTTACACTGGCAAATATAACAAGTGACGCAACCAAATTCAACTATATAGTTGCCAATTTAGACACAGCCTACATATTAGAAGTTAGGGACATCATTGTTTCACCACCAGCCACAGAGAAGTATGCAAAATTAAAATCAGAATTAATTAAGAGACTTAGTGCATCACAGCAACAAAAGATTAAAAGACTACTCGAGCATGAAGAACTGGGCGATCGAAGACCTTCGCAGTTCTTACGACATTTACAGTCTTTAGCAGGCACAACGATACCGGACAATATTGTAAGGTCTCTGTGGTTAGGTAGACTGCCAGCGTCTACACAGGCTATTCTAGCTACTCAAGCTAAAGCTAGTTTGGACGCAGTTGCCGAGCTAGCTGACACAATATCTGAAGCGATAGCTCCTAGGGCCCAAATTTCAGAAGCTTCTAACGCTCTTGAAACTACCATAGAGAAATTGACAGCCGAATTAGCTGTGAAATGAAAATTCAGCTATCCAGTTTGTCAAATGCTCAAGCACAAGCTAACACATACCGTCGAAACCGCAGCAACTCAAGAGGCAGACCTTATCCTAGAGACAGGAGCTACAGCAGGGAACGTAATAGTGACATTTGTTGGTACCACTACCGTTTTGGTGACCAAGCTCAAAAGTGCTCTCCTCCGTGCAAGCAGCAGGGAAAAGTCGCGGGCAGTCGGTGAGCGCGGCATCCGATCTAAGCCCAAAGTCGCGCCGCCTTTACATAACAGACTATGATACAAAAAAAACAGTTTTTAATCGACACCGGTGCCGATCTGTGCGTTTTCCCGCGGAAATATGTACGGGGTGCACGCGAAAAGACTTCATACGAACTATACGCGGCCAATGACACTAAAATTCGTGACATACGGCTATGTGAACTTGACATTAAACATCGGACTACGGCGTGATTTTACGTGGCGATTCGTAGTGGCGGACATTTCAAAGCCCATTATCGGAGCTGATTTTCTTTCCCATTTCGCGCTCCTAGTGGACATTGCTAACCAGTGCTTAGTACTCTTAGTACAGTACGACAACCCTTCGAACAAAGGGACTCGTTAAAGAGTGTTTCGACGGCAGCGTAAAGACTATCGCGGAAGCGTCGCGTTACCATGAACTGCTGCTACGATTTCCGGAAATCACGCGACCCGCCGGTATCGTGAAAGACATTCAACATCAAACCAAGCTCCACATCGATACAACACTAGGTCCACCCATTTTTTCGAAGCCTCGACGATTAGCACCTGACAAACTGCAATGGTCTAAAAAAGAGTTCGAAAATCTTCTACGACTAGGCATCATAAGACCATCGAAAAGCAACTGGTCTACTCCACTGCACATGGTCCCGAAGAAAGGTGAGGAATGGAGACCCTGCGGAGATTATCGACGTCTCAACCAAAAAACAGTTCCAGATCGAGATCCAATTCCGCACATCGAAGATTTCGGTCAGGCGCTAGCTGGTAAGACAATTTTGTCTACAATAGATTTAGTGAGAGCATACAAGCAGATACCAGTGGCCACCGAAGACATACCAAAAACCGCCGTTACCACACCATTTGGGCTGTACGAATACTTATATATATATGCCTTTTGGTTTACGAAACGCAGGACAGACATTCCAGCGTTTCATAGACGAGATTTTACGTGGTCTAGACTTCGCCTACGCCTACATAGTTGACATTCTCGTTGCATCAGAATCCGAAGAGCAGCATATGTCGCATTTGGAAGAGATTTTCAAAAGGCTCAAGCAGTTTGGCGTTGTGATAAATCCAGCGAAGTGTCAATTCCAACGAGATTACCTTTTTGGAATACACAGCATCAGACGGAGGACTCACACCTCCACAAGAAAAAGTAGCAGCTGTACAAAATTTCACTCAGCCAAAAACAGTGAAAGACCTACCCAGATTTCTAGTTATGTTAAACTTCTACCGAAGGTTCATACCCAATGTAGCTGAGCTACAAGCACCACTACATGATGCCCTAAAAGGTAATGTCAAAGGAAAAGCACCAATCGAATGGACACTACAGCGAATCCAAGCCTTTGACGACTGCAAAAACAGTTTAGCTAACGCTGCTTTACTGAGCCACCCTGTAAACGATGTTGATATCTCCATCACTTGTGACGCTTCTGATTTTTGTGTGGGAGCTGTACTACAACAAAAAACGGATACAGGTATGAAACCTTTAACTTTCTTTTCTAAGAAATTCTCACCTAGCGAAAAGAAATATAGTGCATACGACAGAGAACTATTAGCTATATATCTGGTCATAAAACACTTCAGACATATGATCGAAGGCAAGGACATAACGATATACACAGACCAGAAACCAATCACCTTCGCCTTTACTCAGAAGCTAGATAAATGTAGTCCTAGACAGTTTAGATATTTAGACTATATAGGACAGTTTTGCACTAACATTCAGCACATTTCTGGTTTAACAAATATTGTGGCAGACGCACTATCTCGAGTCGATAGCATCAAGAAAAATATCGACATCACTGACTTAGCTCTCGCACAAGAAACTGATCCAGAACTGCAAACTTTTTTAAGTGAGAAAACATCACTACAAATGAAGAAAATACGCTTTTCCGAACAAAACGTGAGTTTGTACTGTGACATATCAACATCTACAGCCAGACCATTTATACCGAAACCACTTCGAATGGCAATTTTTTGCACCATGCATAACCTAGCACATCCCGGAATTAACAGTTCTGTGAAGATGATCACACAGCGATATGTCCATCCATTAAATCAGATGTGAGGAAATGGACTCGAGCGTGTCTACAGTGCCAAACATCGAAAATATCACGCCACATTGTTTCACCTACTGGAAGTTTTCTACCCCCTTCCAGCCGATTCGAACATGTCCACATAGACATTATAGTGATGCCGGTTTCAGAAGGAAACAGATACTGTTTAACATGCGTCGATCGTTTCACACGTTGGCCAGAAGCTTTCCCGATGCCTAATCAAGAAGCAGACACAGTAGCCAGAACATTTTTTTCTGGTTGGATAGCTCGTTTCGGCACTCCCAAGCGCATCATAACAGATCAAGGCCGACAATTCAAATCGCATCTCTTCAAGTCAATATGCAAATTAACTGGAACTACCCATTTAAGGACAACCGCCTATCATCCGCAAGCAAATGGTATGGTAGAAAGGTTTCATCGACAGTTAAAAGCAGCAATTCGATGTCATGAAAACATCCGATGGACCGAAAGCCTACCTTCAGTGTTACTGGGCATACGAGCAGCGTGGAAAGAAGATTTATGTACTTCAGCCGCCGAACTCGTGTACGGAGAACCATTGTGTTTGCCAGGTGAACTATTGTTTTCGTCACAAAGAAACACCGACGACAATGCTCACATTTATTTAACAACGCTTCGAAACCATTTCGAAAACCTCCGTCCTACGCAACCGTCGCGTCGCATCATCGATCCAAAAGTACCTTCATTTTTAAAGACATGGAAACCACCTCTCACGTTTTTATCCGCCGTGATACAATCAAAAGCAGCTTAGAAAACCCATATCACGAGCCTTTTCCAGTTGTTAAGCGAGGTGACAAGACTTTTGTCGTCCGGGTAAATGGAAAATAATCAACAATTTCCAGACAGATTGAAACCAGCGTACGAGCTTCACGACTCTACCCATCACGAAACAAAAGAAATGACAGTATCCAGCAAAATAGACAACAGACCGAGGAGAAGAGCAAGATTTACCGGAATCTACCAAGAGAGTGTCAGTTTACACTGTATTAAGTGATTTTTCGTTCTCCTCGTATAAACTTTGCATTTTTTTTCTATTTTCAATTTTCATTATAATTTGTATACAGCGTGTCTACTTAAGTTGGAAACATATGGGAAACTTTTTTGTTATGCATTTTACGAAAAAAAGTTATTCTTTATAAAAAGTTTTGCATGCTCTAAAACCTAAGATTCAATCATCAGATATCAAATTTTCTCAATATTATACGAGGTATGTCAAAAAATATGAACTTCGTTCAAGAGTAAAGTACCTTTATTTCTCTCAATATCGAAAATTCTTATTACGAAAAGTTGTTTGGAAATATAAACTAAGATCAAATATGCAATTACATGATTCTAATTGAAAAAAAAATATTTTCCAAATTTTTCTCAAATTTATTGATACTAACTTCGTTTTTATTTATTACACATACGATAACTCTTTTATTATTACTTTTACGAAAAAAAGGTATTCTTTATAAAAATCTCTGTATGTCCTAAGGCCGAAGATGCAACTATCAGATATCACATTTTATTAATTTTATACGAGGTATGTCAAAAAATATGAATTTCATTCAAGAGTAAAGTACCTTTATTTTTCACAATATTGAAAACGGCTATTAAAAAAGTTGTTTAGAATTAAAAACTATGTTTCGATATGCAATAACATCCTTCTAATTGAAATATTGTGAAATATAAAGGTACTATAATCTTGAGCGAATTTGATATTTTTTGACACACCTCGTATAAAATTAATAAAAGTTGATATATCATGGTTGTGTCTTAGATTTTGGACCATGCAAAGCTTTTTATGAAGAATAACTTTTTATCATAAAATGAATAATAAACGAGTTATCATATTTGTAATAATTAAAAACGATGTTGGGTATCCATAACTTTGAGAAATTTTTTTTTCCAATTAGAAGCATGTAATTGCATATTTGATCTTAGTTTTTAATTCCAAACAACTTTTTATCATAAGAATTTTCGATATTGAGAGAAATAAAGGTACTTTATCCTTGACCGAAATTCATATTTTTTGACATACCTCGTATATTGAGAAAATTTGATATCTGATGATTGAATATTAGGTTTTGGGGCATGCAGAACTTTTTATAAAGAATAACTTTTTTTCGTAAAATTAATAATAAAAAAGTTTCCCATATGTTTCCAACTTAAATAGACACGCTGTATATTATGTATTATCTATCGTCTTAGCCTCTCGGAGGGGGGGGGGGGGGTGTATAGCGATACGCTTTAATTACTATTTTCGCTAATTTTAATTTTAATATTTTTTCTCAAAAGCGAAACAACTTAGTCATTCGAAATTCACATTAAATTAAATACAAAAATGTTAAGAGTGACATGGCTTTACTCTGTCACCATCTGTTTTCTCGCCCACATAAATTAGTTACCATATCAGGCCATTATGTCAACAACTCACTTAATGCATCGAAATTGTTTTCTTAAAACTGCAAAAGTGTACGCCGGACCTAGTGATTTATTGACAGCTGGTCAAAGTAAAAGGAACACAAACATATTATCGTTTGTGGTTTTTTCTTCAGTCACAGCTCGACAGGCATACGTATCGGGTCACACCCCTTTGGCCGTCGCTAACATCGACCCTTCCTTCCGAGTGTCTTAAGCGAAACACATTTTTGTTGCAACAATAAATAAAATATTTATCGTTCTTTTTATTACATTCATTTCAATTAAATTCCAGCAACACACCTACCGGAATAAATCTATAAAGCAGCAATTAGACCTATATTGACATAAACGGCGGAGACAAGACCTGACACATCTAAAACGAGACGACTACTAGAAACAACAGAGATGAAAATACTTCGACGAATATCAGGGAAAAATCTGCTGGATAGGGAGAGAAGCGAAAACATAAGAAGATCATGCAATGTAAAAGACATAAATGGATATAGTCCAGGGCGCATCTGTTTTGAGATGGACGTTGAGAGGTGACTAATTTTTTTTGCAGAAATTGCTAAAAAATAACTCAATTAATAATATTTGAGTTATCCTCCCACTCAAAATGGTCCGGAACATTGTTTAAATAATCAAAATGTCAAAATATGAAGGAAAAATTTGGTTTTTTTATTGGTTTTTTGATTATAACTTTAAAACTATTCATTTCTGAGAAAAGTGGTACTGACATGAAAGTTGCGTTATTAAATTTCCTACAATATAGAATTGGTAAAACATTTAAAAAATAGTCACCCTTGTTGCAAGATAGCAATAATTGCGAAAAAAAACATACAAGAACAAGTATTCACATTTTACTTTTTTTAACCATTTATGCTATACTTAGGAGCTTCATATTTTACCCAAAAAAACTTTATGATATAGTAAAACAACACTGTAAATTTCATTAAAATCGGTTTAATAAATTTTGCAAAATAAATTTTTGCAATCCAGCTTTCGCAAAAAAAATTCATTTTTTTTAATGTTGCAGGACTGAAAATAAAGCAAGTTGAATTTTTTTCTGCTTATAGAAGTGTACTGTACCTTTCATTTGCAATTTGCAAAATTAAAATCGATTAATTACCACGGCGTCAGGAAATTTTTTAATTAAACAATAATTTTTGGTGCTACGCGCAGGACAGCGGTGTTCGATTCACACATGTTGATTTCCACCAAAATTTCTTCCAATCTTTATCTAATATATTATTTTCTTACTCTATATTTTGTTGTATTTTAATAATTTAATTCCACAAAAATCAAAGTAATTTTAGTATTGTTTGTGAAATATTGTTTAAATAATTGCATATGTTTAAAAATTTTATTACTTTAAACTTTTATTCTCTAAGTTAAAATATATAAACAAAGAAAGTTTCTGCCAAAAAAAAATGTTATTTCAAAGGATAGAGTATGTGTTTTTATTTTGCAATAAACAAATTTATTTATTTATATCGAAATGTAATAAAAATTAAAATGTATCAATCATTATCAAAGGTCATTGGAATGCCCAATCAGAGCAAACTATCCGCTGTCCTGCGCGTAGCACCAATAATTATTGTTTATTTAAAAAACTTCCTGACGCCGTGGTAGTTAATCGATTTTAATTTTGCAAATTGCAGGTGAAAGGTACGGTACACTTCTATACACAAAAAAATTCAACTTGCTATTTGCTTTATTTTCAATCCTGTAACATTTTGAAAAAATGAATTTTTTTTGCGAAAGCTGGATTGCAAAATTTATTTTGCAAAATTTATTGAACCGATCTTAATGAAATTTACAGTATTGTTTTACGGTATCATAAAGTTTTTCTGGGTGAACTATGAAGGTCCTAAGTGTAGCATAAATGGTTGAAAAACGTAAAATGCGAATACTTGTTTTTGTATGGTTTTTTCGCAATTATTGCTATTTTGCAACAAGGGTGACTCCAAATTATTAACAAATCACTCCTAAATTATTAACCAATTTTATATTGTAGGAAATTTAATTACGCAACTTTTATGTCAGTACAACTTTTCTCGGAAATGAATACTTTTAACGTTATAATAAAAAAAACCAAGAAAAATATCGAATTTTTCCTTCATTTTTTGACATTTTGATTATTTAAACAATGTTCCGGACCTTTTGAGAGGGAGGATAACTCAAATATTATTATTTAGGCAAAAAAAGGAAGGTCAGCAACTCCCCAAAGAAAGTACAGCCCGATCCCCACCAACAGATAAGTAAACCAGAATAGACTCAAACGGCACGTAAACCACCACCAGTCATTTTAAACAAATTGGAAAAATACGTCACCCTAGTGAGCCACTTATCAGGTAAGCAAATATCTGATCAAACTAGCATGCTTGCAGGTGGAAATATAAAAGGTAATGTAAAAGACGAAAATTGCTACAAAAATCTAACAAAGGCGCTAAATGGCGCAGATCTCAAATGGTAGTTGTTTGAAGATAAACAAATACAAATCTAAACAAGTGGTTTCAAGAAAACTGCATCAAATTTGCCAAGTTAAGGACATAAGGAAGGACCTAAAAAATAAGGGATATAAAATAGAAAACCTAACCCAATTAATAAGAGGAAAGGACAAATCACCACTGCCACTTTTTGCAATTACTTTTAGTACAAAGGAAAATACAAAAAAAAAGTGTATGAAATTATCGAAATTTTACACATGAAAGTGACCATAGAAGTTTTCAGAAAACCGAATTTGATCCCACAATGTAAGCAGTGTCAAGAGTACGGACATACACAAAATCATTGCAGAAGAGAACCGAGATGCGTAAAATGCATCCGAAAACAAAATATTGTGAAAAGCCACAAAATAAAGAACCTAAATGTGTACACTGTGGGGTTCCCACCCAGATAGTTATAGAGCTTGCACCACTGCTATAGCTCTTTAACAATTACGGAACAAACAGAGACCTACAACCAAACTAAAAGACAAGGGAGCAGACATGAAGAATTATATGCAAAACCATCCAAGAGAGACCATCCAAATAACCTCTTGTCACCAATGGCACGCGTTTGTAAACGGCTTAGGCTCCGCCCACAAAATTTCATAGTTCGGTAGCGATTCAAAGCTATAAAAGGTGACGAATCGCTACCGACGCTCTCTCAGTCTTCAATCTTGACGAGCACCTGACATGCCTCTAGTGGGCTTTAGCCTACGCCGTTACGGCCACGTGGCCTTTTTACGACACACTTTGTCCCTTTACTTAGAATCTGTGCTGCAGTTCTTTGTCTACAACTTTAAAACTGTGTATTCTCTACTTTATTTCCTATCTAAATGTAAGAAATAAGAGATGAATTCTCAAAATCAGAGATACGCCATGAAATGGCAAGTTCTACTCAACTTTAACTATGGAAATAAAGATGTCATAAACGACTTAGCCGAAAGACACAACCATATCGCTGATAGTTATTTGAGCTTCTACACGGAGGATGGTCTAATGTTTTTTTCCAGATCTAATTTTCCCGGTACATGATATGGCGCCCAACGTAATTTCGAACAACAACCACGTTCCTGAGATCCTGACTAGCTGTTTCCTGTATGGTATGGTTCTACACACGGCGTGAAACCGAAGCCACCGGCCTCCTTGAGACCATGGAAATCCACGTAGCAACTGCTGAGCATGGAATGTGCCTGGCCTGGCCCCGGCTTCCCACAGGCACGCTCGCCTTGCACTTATGGATGGTTAATGGGACCTGATGTACTTATGGTAAACCGTCGATGGTTTGTGCACCTCCTGCAGCACTTTGGTACAAAACGTGCGTTTTTAAACAACTTTTTTCAGTAATTTGTGTCCTAGGTACTTTATACTCTTATTTTTGCAACTTTTGATAACCTTTTTTTTTAACTATTTTTATTCACTTTCAAACAGTTTGAAACATTTTTAACGTAAAACTTTAACACTTTTACTATTTTATGGTTAATAACCTTTTAAATGCACTATTTAACTATAGTAATAACATTCACACGTGTTTTAGTTATAAATATTGAGAGTGATTTTCTTACATTTTTGCTTTATTTTGAGGTACTGATAATATTTGAAATATTTTACAAGTTCATATTATTTTTAATACATTATTTCATATTAACATTTTTCACATGTTTTGACCTGTATTACTTTAGAATACATGTTCTTTACCTTTTTGTTCATGTATTCTGCATCTTACATGCATTTTTGCAACTTTTCGTTCTATACACGTAAATTTGCCCCTTACCGGCAAAATCGCATTTTGCCACCTTATTGTGCTTTAATTACATTCTTTTGATATATTTTAATAAATCTAGTAACTTTTGATATAGAATTTAACGTACTTTTATCATATTTTGAATGTCATATACACTTTACGTATTTTTCACATATTTTTATAAGTACCTAATTTCATTTTATATATGTTACAGTTCAAGTTGATTCTCAGTTAGAGTTCAACTCCAACTGAAACGAGCAGTAAAAGTTGATTTAAAAATTTAAATCAACTTTTACTAGTTGGAGTTGACTCTTCCTGGATCGATTCAGTAAATGTTGATTATACGAGAATCTCAAGTGCATTTTTGATGAGTGTGCGTTTCTTTGTTTTGGCCGTTTCAACTACTTATTAGTATAGTCTGTAACGTCGCCCCCGTTAGGTAAATTATTCTGATTCGATTTTTTGCACAAACTTACTCAAAGAAATATATCCGTATAACAATTCTTATAACAAACACACAGGGTGTCACGCGGTACCGCGGTCGAAAAATTGTTTAACCAATCTTTGTTAAGGTGATACAGTAGCGATCAACAGGTAGCCAAAACGCGTTCCAAGATTGCGGCTGTAATTTTGAATATTTTTTTTTTTCGAGATATTTGGCACACGTATTAGTAATATAATAAAGAATGGCGGTACAGAGCCCAATTTGAAAAATATATTAATATCTGGAAATTACTCTGTAATTAAATACAATATTAAAAAAACGAGCCTGTACCGCCATTAAGAAGAACAAAAAATACACTTTCTTCAAATAAATTTTTTATCCGATGCCTAGATTTTGTGTCATTTTGGAACTACTAATGAAATAAAAAATTTTAGTAGTTCCAAAATGACACAAAATCTAGGCATCGGATAAAAAAGTTTATTTGAAGAAAGTGTATTTTTTTGTTCTTCTTAATGGCGGTACAGGCTAGTTTTTTTAATATTGTATTTAATTACAGAGTAATTTCCACATAACAATATATTTTTCAAACTGGGCTCTGTACCGCCATTCTTTATTATATTACGAATACGTGTGCCAAATATCTCGAATAAATATTCAAAATTACAGCCGCAATCTTGGAACGTGTTTTCGCTACCTGTTGATCGCTACTGTTTCCTCTTAACCAAATTCACAAAAATAATTTTTATCTACTCTATCTCATATTATGTAAAGTTGTAAAGGTTTTATTGTATGAAAATTGTAAATATAGATAGCAGTACATGAAGGGTTTAAAGTGTGTCTGAAGTAACAATGTATTTTAAATCGGTTTTACTTTTTCGCACTGTTTTTTAGCACACTTTCATATAATTAAACATCCTTAACTTTCGCCTTCGGGAAGAAATCAGACACGCCCTTGCAACGGCAACTGAAATTCTCACAAAACAGCGACCACGGAAGCAAAGATGGATGACAGAGGAAATACTGGATTTAATGGACGTCAACTAAAAAACAACAAATCTGAAGGAAAAGATGAAATACCAGCTGAGCTATTGAAGTTAATCAACGAGGAAAACTTAGACCTTCTCCTTGGACTATTTAATAATGTTTACAATACAGGGACTATCCCTAAAATATGGCTTGAATCAGTCTTCATACCACTGCCTAAAAAGAAGAACGCCAAATTATGCCAGGACTTCCGCCTTATAAGTCGATTAAGTAACATTCTGAAGCTTTTCTTGCGTATCATACAGAACAGAATATATTATAAAAAATGTGATGAGGTCACCGGTCAAGAAGAATTTGGCTTCAGGAAAGGTATGGGGACACGAGAAGCAATATTCTGTCTTCAAACTCTGGCACAAAGATACAAAGATCAGCAAGCAGACCTTTTTATCTGTTTCATAGATTTTGAGAAAGCGTTCGATAGGGTGAAGCACAAGAACTTGATAGAAAGATTGAACGACATCGGAGTCGACAAAAGAGATTCTAAAATTATAGAGGCTATTTATTGGAATCAGACAGCAATCATAAAGACCAATGGTAATACGTCAAGACCAATTGAAATACAACGAGGTGTTAGACAGGGTTGTGTGCTATCACCCATACTTTTAACGTCTACTCTGAGGTAATATTTGCGAACTCTTTATCGCACTCTTCAGAAGGAATCAGGATAAACGGGCAGAGAGTAAATAACATCCGGTATGCAGATGACACAGTATTAATGACTGATTCGGACCATAGTCTGCAGATACTGTTGGATAGGGTTACTGAGAGTTGTGAAAAAATGGGGATGAAGATCAATACTGCGAAAACCAAAGTTATAAGAATATCAAGGAACAAAAATTTACCTCTTCCAATAAATATGTGAAGCACCAACAGCTTGAATACGTAAGCCAGTACAAATATCTTGGTTGCTGGTTCAACAATCAACTTGATTATAAACAAGAAGTCAAGAGCGAGAATAGAGGTAGCCCGACAGGGTTTTATCAAAATGAAAAGCTTATTTTGTAACAGCAGCATTAATATCAGCCTTAGATGTCGTTTTCTGCATTGCTGTGTGTGGTCAATACTTTTGTATGGAACGGAGGCCTGGACACAACACAACACTGATGAACAAGTTGGACGCCTTTGAACTCTGGCTTTATAGAAGAGACTTGAAAATACCTTGGACAACCCACACCACCAACGAATATGTTCTGAGGAGAATAGGTACAGATAGGGAACTGCTAAAAATCATTAAAGTCAGAAAAGTTAGCTACCTGGGACACATAATGAGAAAAAAAGTACCGCCTCACGCAACTGATCATCCAGGGTAAGATTGAAGAAAAACGGGGTCCCGGTAGGCGCTAGATTTCATGGCTTAGAAATATCAGAGACTGGACCGGCCTTGATTCAACATCTTTGTTTAGAGCCGCATTGGACAGAAACAGATTTGTCAGTGTAGTCGCTAATCTCCACTAAAGTAGAAAGCACCACAAGAAGAAGAACTTTCGCCTTGTCATGGTGACGACATGTGAGCAATAAATTACAAAAAAAGTTTTGACAGTTTTGTGGTTTGACAGAAGTTTGAATTTTTAAATGTCAAAATGGTGCAATGGTGCATCTCACTCGCACTCATATTGATAGCTGCGTCAATACGCTCCTAGCGCTCATTGTTAATAATTAAAAATAACCGCTTAGTAATAAAATAATAACAAAAATTTCTTCAGTATCTTCTAGGGGGGTCGTTAAAATTCGTATGACAGTAATGACAATAATGACAGATGACTTTTGCATATTGTATACCTACCTAATTACTAAATCTGTAAAGTTTTGATTTATTTTGTATGAATATAATTGCGAAACACTACAGAATTTTACATTTTGACATAAATTTTATTAATAATAAGATAAATTTTATACAATATTTTTAATAATTAAAGTAAATAAATTTTAATTTCACTCAAATAAATAATCGATTGCTGCCATTGACCACTTACATTCAATCTCGGTTAATTTGATTAATAATCGCGGCAGGTAAAGTAACATTCTTCTTTCAATACAACAAAGTGTTACTTTACTGCCGAAAATGAGGGCAAATGAGTACAATAATGGATGATTTTAGTGACGTTTGCCGATAAACAATGATTTTAATCAAATTCGCAAAAATAATTTTTTCACTTCGTACAATTTTTTTTTAGATCCTTTGGGCCTTTTTTCTCTAAAATTGACTGTTGTCGAGTTATTAGCGACTTAAATTTTGAAAAACGCCAAAATAACTATTTTTAAGGTTTAATAACTCGGTTAAAGATAATTATTGTGAAAGTCGAGCGAGCGGCCGTGGAGTAACGCTATAATCGCTGGCCTCATACGCCAGTGCACGTGGGTTCTAGCCCTGCCAAAGACAAACCATTTTCATTTCCAATAATGACACGAGCCGTCTCGCCGTGCCTTGGAGAGCACGTTAAGCCGTCGGTCCCCCTGGGCTAGTGCACATCGACACTAGTTACTTGAAACAGGGTTAAAGATGTAATTGGCGCCGGAACTGTCCGAAAGGCAAAAATGCCATACGATATTATATATTATCAAAGTCAGAAACTAAAAAAAATCAAAGATTAAAGCTACCTCTATAAGATCCTGAAGAAATTTTTGTCATTATTTCATTAATAAGATATTATTTTTAATTATCAACAATGAGCGCTAAGCGAATTGGACGGCCGGAATGGTGAATCTCTTTAGCACTCACCATTGACGGCCGCCTAATATGCACTTAGCGCTCATTGTTAATAATTAAAGATAAAGCTTAGTAATAAAATAGTGACAAAAATTTCTGCCGGATCTTGTAGAGGGGGCTATAAACTTTGATTTGGTCACTTTCTGACTTTCATAATAATGGATTTTAACAGAGTTATTAAGCCTTGAAAATGGCTATTTTCGCATTTTTCAAATTTTAAATCGTGTATAACTCGACAACAATCAATTTTAGAGAAAAATCACAAAATACCTTTTTTTGCTCAGAATAACCCAAATGATCTAAAAAAAAATTGTTCGAAGTGAAAAAATTATTTTTGTGAATTTGTCTAAAAAAAAATTGTTTAAACAATTTATCGATCAAGGTACTGCCCGGCACCCAGTAGATTTGTTATAAGGTAAGTTTTGAGTAAGTTTGTGCAAAAAATTCGAATCGGAGTAATTATTTACCTAACAGGGGCGACGATAGAGCCTAGACTAATTTGAGCATATTCAGTAACATTTAATTTCTAGAATCGGCTGTTTGTGTGAATCAGAATCAACTTTTACTAAATGGCATTGGGAAGAGTATACTTTTCCTAGTTGGAGTCTACTTTTACTAGTAAATGTTGAATATAAATCTTCATTTTATATTTATAATCAACTTTTACTGAAACCAGCCGTTAGAGTTGACTCCAACTAGTTGGAGTCAACTCCAACTGGATAATCAACTTGAACTGTAACATACTATAAAACTTTTAATACTTTTTTATGCATTTATATCTTCGAACGAACTTCTATATATGCACCAAATAATTTACATTTCTATATATATCGTAACTTTTGTACAATTTTGTACAAATTTTGTCTATCGTCTGTTGAGTTTTCGTTTTCTTTCACGTTTAGGCCCTTTCGTTTGCCCTCTGTTACATATTTTCGACTCTTGGTTGAGGTACTCGTCTTGGTAAATTGCATCTGTTCTAAGTCCGGCCAGGCTTGGACAGATTTTGGATTTTTCGTAAAATGTATCTCACATAATATATAAGGGAAAATATAGCTTTGGGTTATGACTCGGTTCTGACCGATTTTTCACGTAAAACTTAAGAATTTTGCCGAATTTTCACAGATTTTGGTGAAAAGTTGGACAAAGATCCTTTCAAACCAGGGGGGATATCGTCAGGCGCATACGGTCCAAACTGACCAACGCTCTGTGCTCATTTTCTCTTCTTCTTTCACATTTTCGATGTAAAAACACATATCAATATTTCAGCTTGCCTTCTTTACGGCTGCATCCTTATTTCTGATCTTCGAAGTACCAGTTCAAGTAACTGCTTCAATTCAGATAGTTTGGGACGTCTATTGTGGACATGAAGGTGTAAACCGTGTTTACACGTACATAATATTCGAATAACTCTACTCTCGTTTTCTCGCAAATTCTTGGGTTATCTTCGAATATCACTGTATTACCTCAGTACCTCCTGTTTGTTTTAAGACACAGTTTAACTTAGTGCAACTTTTCGCACTTAGTGTTTTATATTTTAGACTCTCGGTTTAATGCACTATGTTAATTAATTTTTTTTCCAGATTTAGTTTACCTCTGGTTTTTTTATGATATATTTGTACACATATTATGACATATTTGTATTGTATTAGGTTCCCAAACTTATTTACGATCAATGGTAAGTTACTTGTGTGCACAAGATAATAAGCCTAGAAAAGTAGGTTTTTTTATATTTTATTGGTAATTTAGTCGATTTCATGTCATTATGTAAATTAGGTTGTATTATTTGCTTGCTTCCCAAATATGTTATTATTTATTCGCTTTATTTCATTTGTTCGGTTAATTCGTCGTTACTTTATTTCATTGCATTTGCTCGGTTAATTTAGGTAATCGTTTCGGTATTTATCTTAACTTCATTACTATAACTTTTATTCATTTGTATATTTAACTTTGCTTATTCATTATTGTATTTTCTCTTAGTGAGGCTTGTGCCTATTTATTTATATATTTTTAATATTTTTCGGGTTTTAATTTAGTTGTACGTAGCAAGCGTACTATAACCATTTGGTGGAAATCTCATGTGAGTTGTACCCTATATGTAAATAAAAGGTACTTATATAATTTTGTAACAGGTAACATTATTGTTGTTATCTTAGATATAACTTTTGTATAACTTTTGTCACGTTAGATTCACAGTATATGCGTTGTCTAACTCAGAGATTGTTAAAAATCTGGTAGTTAATTTTAATAAATGTTTATTTATTTTGTACATCATTTCTTATTATTCCTTATATTTACATTTACTTATATATTTATTATATTTAATATTTGACAGCAGTGTAAGATACCTGGGAGAGTGATCGAAGATCATTTTCTTGGCGCCCATAATTTGTTAGTTTTATTTATTTTGTTCGTCTTTAGCAATTATTCATCTTCATTCATTTTCAGTACATTATTCTTATTTTATTATTTCACCTTTTAGTCATCATTACTATCTACTTAGAGCTACTGTTCTTCGACAGGCATGCAAACGAGCCGTATCCATCCTTGAGTGTCAAGTTGTTCTCTTGCATCTCTTGCTAGCCAACTCCAATTAGTTTGCATCTGTCTATTCATACTTCTACTTCTATCCCTTTTAATCCCCCTTTCTTCAGTACTACTGCAAAGTAGTATTTTACCTACTTCGGCTTCTCCAATGAGAAGCTATTTCCTGCTCTTTTCATATTTGTTCCATTACTTCTATATTTAGTTTATTTTCTTTTTCCTTACTTCTGTTGGAGTTTATCACTCTCTTTGCTTTCACTCCAACAGAAGCACTTCTTTTTGTTACAGTTGACATCAGAAATATTTGTCGAAGTTATTAAACATTCTAGTCGATTCAAATGCAGTTCTGGAGAGAACCCTACTCTATTAATGTATGACAACATTAACGTAGAAAGTCATTTGTTCCTGGAAGCCCTCATGCTATGCAAGAAAAATGGCGTTTCTGTTTTGACTTTACCTCCCCATTCATTCAATAAAGTGCAATGACTGGATATTGCGATTTTTGGACCTTTTAAGACTTATTATAATGCAACTCTTGACTCGTGGATGATGCAAAACCCAGATAAAACAGCTTCAATTTATAATACAGCATCCTTTGTGAACACAGCTCATGAGAAAAGCGTGACGCCTTCCAATATATTGGGAGGTTTCAAAAAACTGGGATATATCCATTTGATCTACATATTTTTACCTTCTTGTGCAATTATGTGACTGATCTACCGCCTGCTGACACTGTGGATGATCAACCACCCAAGACACATGGTTACATTGTACCAAGTGACTCACCCAATAATTCCCTCCCACAAACAGAGGCGTAACCAGGGGGGTTAGAGCCATTACACAAAATAGAAAGCCGGTTCCACTTTTTATGAAGTGGGCAGCCAAAGGGAGGTTGTTTGGACCAAAGAACAAAAATCTGCACAAACAAAGGACGTTTACTCATCAGAGGATGACGATGAAAATGACTATATGGATATGGATGAGGATTTGTTTGCTGTTGAGCTTTATCATTTTGCAGAATTGTGACGTCTTCCCGTTTTAGATGATTATGTCTTAGTTGAATTCAATCCGATCCAAATTCTGCGTTGGTCGAATCAAGGTGAAAGATCATAAAGGAGACTACGAGGTCAAATCCCTACGATACCGAAAATTCAACACCTTCCCGGAGCTTCCTGTAGATGATATTGCGGCGTCGGTTATTGTAATGTAATGGCACACGATTAAAAATGCGGTTGGAAAATAATTCTGTAGTGCAGGGTACTACAAGACAAATAGGTGTAATTTCATTTGCAGTCGATTTCGGCAATTTGAACACTGGCTAATTGTAAAATTTTTTCGTATTTGTGCTGTAATAAAGGGTCAGTTAAACTTTTTTGTACTCCAGATGCCTTTTCTTCGAATTAAAATTAATTAATCGAAGAAATAATTGTTTTTCTTTAATTATGGTGTTTTTTTCCAGTCGTTTCAAGATAGGTGCCCCTTGCTCTGTTTCATTGTACCCCAGGCATGGAACACAATGAAACAAAATGCATTTTTTTGGAAAATGGTCGCTTACGATTACATATGATGAAAAAAATAATGCTCATCGCACGCTAAATGAAAAGTAACTAATGGTTGATTAATGAATTTCTTACATAGATTGGATCCTTACGTACCAGAAAAAAATAAGAAGTTGAAAAAAATTCTCAGGTGGGATGCTATGGGTAAAACCAACTTTTGTGTTTCATTGTTGCCCACCTTCCCCTACTATTTGGCATTACATATTATATATGCCATTTGGCAATGTCAATTAAATACTTAAATAAAATATCAAAAATGAATAATCATTTTCAATTTCGTTGCAACACGAAACTACAGCCGCATCATCATTCCAGTTCAATCAGAGAGTGCAGCAAGCACCTCCACCGGTTTCGAAACTTATTAGTCTCTCATCAGGAGGCACTTATGCTACTCTTTCTGACCCAACTAGGACAAACCCCGGAGTGCAGTCACGGATTGCAACGAACGAAATGGCAGGGATGCCCTAGCGGCAACTGCTAGCAAAAAACTAAGTTTTCAATCTAATAGCACATAAAACAACATCCAAAAATGTTATTTCACATCCTACCAGACTGAAAACAATGGGAACCTTCTCTGGTAAACCTCCGAGGCTTCTACAATTTGCAAACCATAACGGATGCTGAGACTAAGGAAGATGAGGGAATTTTACAATTTATAATTCACGTGAACTGGAATGATGATGCGGCTGTAGTTTCGTGTTGCAACGAAATTGAATATGGTTATTCATTTTTGATATACATGTTTACTTTGATTGGAGTACGAAAGGAACCATTCTCGTTGGAACTTTACCGCGCTGACCAGATGGGACGTGAATTATCAATTGTAAAATTCCCTTATCTTCCTTAGTCTCAGCATCCGTTATGGCTTGTAAATTGTAGAAGCCTCGGAGGTGTTACCAGAGAAGGTTCCCATTGTTTTCAGTCTGGTAGGATGTGGAATAACATTTTTGGATATTGTTTTATGTGCTATTAGATTGAAAACTTAGTTTTTTGCTAGCAGTTGCCGCTAGGGCATCCCTGCCATTTCGTTCGTTGTAATCCGTGACTGCACGCCGGGGTTTGTCCTAGTTGGGTCAGAGAGAGCAGCATATGTGCCTCCTGATGAGATACTAGTAAGTTTCGAAACCGGTGGAGGTGCTTGCTGCACTCTCTGATTGAACTTGAATGATGATGCGGCTGTAGTTTCGTGTTGCAACGAAATTGAAAATGCGTATTCATTTTTGATATACATGTTTACTCTGATTGGAGTACGAAGGGAACAATTCTCGTTGGAACTTTACCGCGCTGAGCAGATGGGACGTGAATTATAAATTGTAAAATTCCCTCATCTTCCTTAGTCTCAGCATCCGTTATGGCTTGCAAATTGTAGAAGCCTCGGAGGTGTTACCAGAGAAGGTTCCCATTGTTTTCAGTCTGGTAGGATGTGGAATAACATTTTTGGATGTTGTTTTATGTGCTATTAGATTGAAAACTTAAATAAAAAAATCATAATCACTTTTATACTTACTACAATATTGGCAATGTCAATTTTAAAAATTTTCAGAATTTTGAATCAATCACTTGTCACCAGAGACATGTTAACAATAGACCAGGCTATTGATCTAACCTGGCATCGGGGTGTAACGCCAATATCAAGTACGGTGGTCTAGCTATCTTTGTCTGGCGTACGAGTGTGAGCGTATCTACCAAGAGGTGGGAGTAATGGAACGACACAGGCACAGAGGCGGCGGCCATCATATGCTAGAGAGATAAAGCTTAACGCCGGTAGAGAGAGATAGATAGACCACCGACCCGAACTGCTCCGCGTTACGCTATTTTTCAAACCTGGCCTAATCTACTTGTTATTATATATATGCTTGTCACACAGTCACAGCCACAAAGAGTTAAACCTAATAGGACTTTTCAATGCTTCTCATTTGTTTCAAGCTTCTGTTATAATGTCGTATATTAATATCAAATACTATAGACTATAATACGTACAACTCTTGACATTTCCCATTAATTTTGTGGCAGCAAACAAAGTAGCGCTGTGAGTTGATAACCACAAACTACGCATTTAAAAGAAAGGTATTTTTATACGATTAAATTAAAATACAAATTTAGATGTGAGCTATTTTCTTTAATAATTTAATATTGTTACTTTTTAATTTACATAATCTTTCCTTTTTACTATCGTTAATTTTATTTACATACGCTTTTATTAAACGCTGTGTCCAGTTACCAGTAGCGTACTGATAGATCCGCGGGCCCTGGTTCCAGTTCTGACGCGGGCCTCCGCCCAATAATGCGCCCCCTCCCCTTCAATTATGCGGGCCCTCCGCCCAATAAAAACACACATTGTATATTAAAAGGTTTTATTAAACATTAAATATAAATCATCATATATTTTTTATAAAAACTCAGCTAATTTAAAACATTAAATTATGATTAATCCTATCGTTTTTCATACCAACGGAAATTCTGATACGTACCTGTTAGTTCAGTTGTCCTTACTTTTGTTTTAGACCAGGGCGCATCTGTAAAAATATTAGTACATTTGGATGTTGAGAGGTGACTCAAATTTTTTTTTGAAATTGCTTGAAAGTAGCTCAAATAATAATATTTGAGTTATCCTCCCTCTCAAACAGGTCCGGAACATTGTTTAAATAATCAAAATGTCAAAAAATGAAGGAAAAATTCGATTTTTTCTTCATTTTTTGATTATAACTTTAAACATAGGTATTCATTTCCGAGAAAATTTATACTGACCTAAAAGTCGCGTAATTAAATTTCCTACAATAAAGGATTGGCTAAAAATTTTAAAAATTGTCACCCTTGTTGCAAAATAGCAATAATAGCGAAAAAACCATAAAAAGCAAGTATTTGCATTTCACGTTTTTCAACCATATTATGCTACACTTAGGACGTTCATATTTTACCTAAAAAACTTTATGATATAATAAAATAACACTGTGAATTTTAGTAAGATTGGGTCAATAGATTTTGCAAAATAAATTTTGCAATCCAGCTTCAGCAAAAAAAAATTATTTTTTCAAAATGTTACAAGACCGAAAACAAAGCAAACAGCAAGTTGAATTTTTTACTGCTTATAGAACAATACTTTACCTTTCATCTGCAATTTGCAAAATTAAAATCGGGTAACTACCACGGCGTCAGGAATTTTTTTAAATAAACAATAATTTTTGATGCTACGCGCAGGACAGCGTATAGTTTGCTCTGATTGGGCATTCCAATGACCTTTGATAATTATTGATACATTTTAATTTTTAGTATATTTCGATATAAATAAATAAATTTGTTTATTGCAAAATAAAAACACATACTCTGTCTTTTGAAATAACACTTTTTTAGCCATTTTTGCGTTTTTTTCTTTGTTCATATATTTTAACTTAGAGAATAAAAGTTTATTATTTTTAAACATATCATCATCATCATCATGGCTTATTCACTCCTGGCGGAGTGTTTGTCGCCCTTTTGGGCTCTCTGATTCATTTATTGCGGAGAATCAGTCCGCTGTTGTTTTTTATTATTATAGCAGCGTGTGTGACTTGGCCCTGTCTACAATTTTCCTCCATTCTTTCCGGTCCTTACAGCGCTCCTTCCAATTGTAGATTCTCAAGCTTCTTTGTCTCCTAAGACTTGATCTCTCCATCTTGTTTTGGGTCTTCCCTTTGGTCTCTTTGTTGTTGGTCTCCAGCCAGTTACTCGCTTTAGCGTAGAGTCTGGGTTAGCTCTTTCTGTGTGTCCCAGCCACCTGAACCTTTGCGCCTTCACGAACTTGATTATGTCTTCACCCTGGATGACTTCTTTAATTTCTTCATTGGTTAATCTTCTAAATTCGCCTACACTTATCCTCACCGGTCCTATTATTCGTCGAATTATCTTTCTCTCTAAGATTTCTAACCTCATTTCATCTTTTTGTGTTGTGCCTCATTTTGTGTTTCATTTTCGCGGAACCCGCGGAACCATGCTCAGTACGCCACTGCTAGTTACACGCTTGTAGGCAAATAAAAAAGTTGGTACACGCGAGTTAAACTTATTATAGCCAGCGACGTCATTATTTAGCGTGCGCAGTGAGTGACTGTAAAATAAATATTTAGTTGACATGACAATCATGAACAAAATACTGTTTGTATACAAAAATAATTTTATCTACTCTATCTCATATTATGTATAAGTTTTTAGTTTGTGAAAACTGTCAGTATAGATAGCAGTGCGTGAAGGATTTAAAGTGTGCGTGAAGTAACAATGTATTTTAAATGGGATTTACTTTTTCGCACTGTTTTTTGACACACTTTCATATAATCAAATATCCTTAATTTTCGCGTTGTCATGGTGATGACATGTGAGCAATAAAAAGTTTTGACAGTTTTGTGGTTTGAAAGAAAACATTTTAAATGTCAAAGTTCTAAAAATTGTAGAATAGAAATGAATTCCAGTGACGAAGAGTTACAGTTTTTTTATTTGTTTATCGTAGATAAAATATTGTATGAAACTGTACGTGAAGTACTTTTTGCGAACTTAGGCGATGTATACCACTCGCTCCACTGTCGTTCGTGCTCTAAACATCGCGTGCGTTCGCGAAAAGCATACTTCACGAATTGTTTCATAAATAACTATTTATACGTAAGTTAATTATTCTTTAAAAAGAGAGATCTTTAAATCTTTAAAAAGAGAGTAACTCAACTTATTACCTACAAAAGTGGACAACATCAATCCCAAATAGACTACTTCATGATAAGGAAAGAAGACATACGTGAATGCAAAAACTGCAAGGTAATAGTTAGTGAGACAGTAAGCCAACAACATATGTAAGCTGCTTGTTCTTTACATCGAAGTAAAAAGCGAAACTAAACAAAAATATCGGAGAGGACCACAAAAAATCAAGTGGTGGATACTAAAAGATGAGAAAGAAGGTATATTCAGCGAAAGAATCGTAGAAAAAATATGTTGGAACATGAAAGGAAGCCCTAACACAATTTGGAGAAAAATGGCCAATATTATTAGAGAGACGGCTATTGAAATACTTGGGAAAACGTCAGGAAAGAAGTTTGAGGATAAAGAGACTTGGTGGTGGTCAAATGAAGTACAAGGAAAAATAAAAGAGAAGGGAAAATTATATAAAAAGTGGCAAGAAACCAGATCGAACATAGATCTTCAAAACTATATGGTCGCCAAAAAGGAAGCGAAAGTAGCAGTAGCAAAAGCTAAAGCAGAAGCGTATTCAAACCTATACGATCAACTTGATACCAGGGAAGGCGAAGCAAAGATATATAAAATAGCCAAACAGAGAGCAAAGAAAGCAAGAGATTTTAATCAGATTAGATGTATTCGAGATGAAAATAATAAAATACTAATTCACGGAAAGGATGTCAAAAAGAGATGGAGAAAGTATTTTGACAGTTTATTAAATGAAGAATTTGACAGACAACCTGTGGAGTTAACGGAGACAGTAACAGCAATGGTTACCAGAATAACAAACGAAGAAGTGGCTCAAGCGCTTCAGAAAATAAAGAAAGGAAAAGCGGTTGGACCAATGAAGCACATTTCGGGGAAAACTCATTACAGCTTATTTAAAGTGTTTAAAAAAAGCTTCATTTTTGTTTTATAAAAAAAATTTCTAGCATCAAAATTAAACAAGTTACGCTCAAAATAAAGTTAGCCCCTTTTGGTTTTGGTAAAAAAATCGAGTGTAATATACGCGGATCCTGGCAGGATCGCCATGTAATATACGCGGAACTTCTGGTAACTAAAGTGGTTCTAATCTTCAGGTTCTTTTCAATGTTAAGTAGTTAAGGGAGAATGAAACATCTTACCTCGACGAACACCCAGTTTATTCTGATCTTTGCATTGTATTATTTGACAATCGAACTATGTTATTTTTACAAATACACGGGTTGCTTATTCAGCACCCGTGGCTCAAAGATTCGTACACTAAATATTTAAATAAACAATCAAGGTAAATGTTAGTCGATATTACACAATCTTGTCCCAGTTCGATATTGGATATTTTCTACCTATTGTAATATTTATGAAAATCTTTATCTCTCTTATTCCAGGACACGAGAATTCACCCCCTAATTAGTATATTAAATGAACTTAATCGTTACGACTTCACAAGTTTCTTGACTCGTGTATATATTGTTTATATGATCTGTAAGTTTCATCGGTTCAAAGTCCTTACTATTGAAAGGGCTGTAGTTAAAAGGGGTTGAACGAGTCACTGATCACGAATGTATGCAAATTTAGAAACACCAAATCTTAATGAATTTTTGTCTAACAGAAAAACAAAAAAATACATGATATTCAGAAAAGCAAATCTGACTTTTTTTGTTTTTCGAGATTTTTGGTATCTCTCACAATTTATAAGTTATTTTGAAAAAAAGCATATTTTTCAAAATTTAAATTTTTAAAAATTTTACTTTGAAACCAAATGTTTTCAAAAATAAGCACTTTGAATCGATGAAACTTACAGATCATATAAACACAACATAAGTAAAATAATTTGTGGAGCGGTGACGATTAATTTCATTTAAGTTGCTAATTAGGGGTTGGTCTTCCCGATTTTTTTTGCAAAAACAAAAGGGACCAACTTTATTTTGAGCGTAACTTGCTTAAATTTAATGCTAGAAACTTTTTGTAAAAACAGAAATAAAGCTTTTTTTAAACACTTTAAAAAAGTTATAATGGGTTTTCCCCAAAAAGTACTTAATTTTTTCGATATTTCACGTCGAAATATTCTATTTGAAATTTGGTGAATATGAATCTATTTTTCATTGGCTATAACTCCAGTTCTACGAGATCCAGAGACCTAACGCGTACACCATTTTTTTTACTTTTTTATAGGCTATATTTTTGATAAGAACTTTTTTTGACAAAATACTTACTTTTTGAGTTATTTGCGAAAAACCGTCTAAAAATGTGGTTATTTTGTTGAAAAATGAACATATTCACTCGCAAATAACTCGAAAAATGTTGACTTGGCGAAAAAGCTCTATAGAACAAAAGTTACTTAAAATTAGTTAGTTTGCCCATTTCCGAAATTATTTTTGACATATATTTTTCACCCCCAAGAGGGGGTGAAAGTCAGCCCCAGGGCAAAAGCACACATCGGCACAATATCACTTTTTTTCTTTGACATGTAAACTATACGCATGCCAAATTTCATGTCAATGAAACTCCTGTTCTCTTGTGAATTTCTAGTACCCCTTTATACAGGGTGTCCCGAAAAGATTGGTCATAAATTATACCACAGATTCTGGGGTCAAAAATAAATTAATTAAACCTCACTTACCTATATACAATAGTGCACACAAAAAAAGTTACAGCCCTTTGAAGTTACAAAATGAAAATCGATTTTTTTTTCATATATCGAAAACTCTCAGAGATTTTTTATTGAAAATGGGCATGTGCCATTTCTATGACAGCAACATCTTAAAAAAAATTAAAGTGAAATTTGGGCACCCTATAAAAATTTTATGGGGTTTTTCTTCCCTTAAACCCCCCCCCCCCCCCCAAACTTTTGTGTACGTTCCAATTGAATTATTATTGTGGCACCATTAGTTAAACACAATGTTTCTAAAACTGTTTTGCCGCTTAGTACTTTTTCGATAAGTCAGTGTTTATTGAGATATTTTGAATATTTGTCGAATCCACCACATATTTGTATATGGTTAAGTACGGTTATAGAGACCTGTTAATAATCTGAAAATTTATTCATAATTTACATTATTAGGTATATTTTGAAAAAGAAGCTACATCTCGATAAAAGGTGACTTATAAAAAAAGACTAAGAGGCAAAAGTCTTAAAAACACTTTCTTTAACTAATGGTACCACAATAATAGTTTAATTGGAACGTACACAAACATTTGGGGGGTTTAAAGGAACAAAACCCTCATAAAATTTTTACGTAAATATATTGAAAAAGAAGCCGCATCTCGATAAAAACTGGCTTATCGAAAAAATACTAAGAGTCAAAGAAGTTTTAAAAACGTTGTGTTTAACTAATGGTACCACAATAATGAATTAATTAGAACGTACACAAAAGTTTGGGGGGTTTAAGGGAACAAAATCCCCATAAATTTTTTATGGGGTGGACAAATTTCACTATAATTTTGTTTTAAGATGTTCCTGCCATAAGAATGATACATGTCCATTTTCAATAAAAAATCTCTAATGGTTTTCGATATATTGAAAAAAATCGATTTTCATTTTGTAACTTCCAAAGGGCTGTAACTTTTTTTATGAGCACATTTGTACTAAAGTTAGGTTCAATCGAACTATTTTTGACCCCAGAATGTGTGGTATAATTTATGACCAATGTTTTCGGGACACCCTGTATAATATATTATAAAGTAAGGGTCCCAGGACTGACCCCTGGGGTACTCCCGCGGTCATTCGTTTCTTTTTCTTCTTCGATATGCATACGGATCTCTCAGATAGATAGTCCTTAATTATGTTGGACAAATATTCCGGAGCCCCACATTCGCCTATTCGGTTCACTATGAGGCCCCAGTTTGCTAAATTAAAAGCGTTTTTTTATGTCCAACAGAACAAGGACCACCCATCTTTTCTTGCTTGTCTTAGCCGCATCCCTTATCCAGGTAGCGGCATCAACAGTCAATCTACCTTTTCCAAACCCATATTGTTGACTAGATAAAACTCTCTCATCTTCCAACATGCCTTCCAGCTTCCTCTTGATAAGTCCTTCATAGAATTTACCAAGGCAGTCCAGGAGGCATATTGGCCGATAAGAAGTTGGTGAATCAGGGGGTTTCCCAGGCTTTAGGAATAGAACCAAGTTCACTTCCTTTAAGTCCCTGGGAAACTCTTGTTTCTGTAGTAGCTCATTACATATTCTTCTGATCAAACCTAGTTTCTCCGTTGCTATAATCTTTATTGCCTCTGGTGGCAGCCCGTCAGGGCCGGCAGCTTTCCCTGTCTTCATTTCCTGACCAGCGGTTTTTATTTCCTCTTCCGTGAACTCCTCGACCATGGTAGGAAATACCTTAATAAAATTATGTGGCTCTTTAGTGGGGAAGAGGAGCTCAGCTGATTTCATCCGCTGGTCTTCGTCGAGTCTATATGGGGCCATTATCTTCAAGGTTTTCATTGTAATCCTGTATGCGTCGCCCCATATATCCTCGTCCAGTGCTTTTATCAGGGTCTGCCACTTTTCCTTTTTCTCTCGTTTTATTTTATTATTTAATGTTTTCTTTGTCTTTATATATTTCTTTGAGCTCGAGGTTGCCCTGGCTTCTCGTGTAATTCCTTCGAGCTCTGAGGCATCTCTCCCGTAAACCTTCTATCGCATCCGTCCACCAGTAGGGGGAGTTTTTATCATTTTTCTTCTTAACGGTGGCCAACTTTGCTGCATTTTGTAAACCTCTTCTCAGTTGGTCAAGGTCAGAAATCTCTTCTTCGTTTATTTTTCTGACCTCCGATAGGTACTTGCTTTTATTGAAGTATGATTCTGTGTGACCTATCGTCCGTTTTAATCCCCCTTTAACCTTTATCTCATATTGTAGGTAACGGTGGTAAATAATTGATCGTCGAGGACGTCCCATCCGTGCACCTTTCTAGATAGCCCTTTGATTGCGAACGTGACGTCAATATATTATTAGCTGGCCCCACTTACGAATGTAGGTTTGTCGTTGTTTAATACTTGGAGGCCAGCCTGGGCTATCCATTCATTCTATAGTTCCCCCTTTTTGTCGTTTATGGGGAACCCCATAATCTGGACTTCGCATTAATGTCCCCGGCGATCAATATTTCTTTTTCGCTTATGGCGGTGCTCATTATTTCATCAACGATGGCTTCGTATCTCATCATAGAGATGTTCGGAGCTATGTAGCATGCCAGGAGGCTGAAACCCTTCAACCTGATGAGGATATGATTCCCCCTGACAATGCTCTGTACTCCCACATCCCTATTTCTAATGAACACCGCCACGTTCTTTCCATTATCTTGAACCCAACCACCGCCCGACGTAATCAGTATGTTTGGTTCGGGGACGATGAGCAGGTCTATGTCTAGCTTGCAGGCTTTTGCGCGGACAAGGTCGTGCGCTCGACGCGCCCTGCCCACGTTTACCTGCAAAATCCGTATACCAGGTTGATCCTTGAAGTCCACTTTGGTTCAGTTCCCTGAGGTCGTATCTACAACGGATTCGCGTCTTTCTACTGAATACGGATTCCTACAAACTAAAATAAATAATAACACAAATAAACAAAACCTGCCTTGAACCATTTTTAAAATAAATAAATAAATATATATAAATAAAATAAATAAGTTGGTAAAATAGTTAAAATTTGTATAAATAAAATTATTCAATACATAAATTATATAAATAGGTAAATTGAATAAATAAAATGAAATAAATAAAATAAATAAATGAAATATATAAACAAAATTTGTATAGATAAAATAATGGGGTGTTTGATTTTCAATACAGTCTATTCTTCGCGAAACTCTGTGAGAGGTGGCTTCTTGTTTCACTGGTGGACTGTATAGGGGCCCACTCCCGTTCTCCAGAAAGCAACCTCTCACCTTTTCACTGTTCTTTCTATTTTTCTTTTTATTACGCACCCTTCTGGAATTCCCCATTTCTTCCCCTGCCGTACACCCACGCCATATAGGCCGGGCATTGCATACGGTCCATACTGTGTCCCTCTTCTTTATAGGTTAGACAGTATGCCGCACTGCTACACTGTACCGCAGTATGTCCCGTTTTAAAGCAGTTGTAGCAGCACGCTACCCTGCTCTCCCCCTTACATTCGTAGGTGTTGTGTCCATAGTGAAGATACTTGTAACACCTTGTGGGGGTGTATCTTTCCATTATAGGGCATGACACCCAGCCGATCACTATCGCATTATATTTGCGTAGTTCCTCCGCTTTTGTAGGGCGCACGGCTATGGTGGCAACCTGCTCCCCTTGTACATTTGTTCTTAGCATTTTTATACTTACCTCTTCTTTGGGTATTCCCGTATAGACCTTAATGTCATCGTGCAATATTTCTTCTGTGACCCCTAGGTGCAGTTTAGTAATCGTGAAATTATGCTCATTTCTCCTAATTGCCATATTCATGCCGGACATCCTAGTATCCATTTCCTTTCTTAGCTTTTCAGCAGCTCCCTTCCCCTTTAATTTTAAGAGGATATCCCCCCGTCTGTCTTCTTCATCCTGTCTACTTTCATTCCTATTTTTCCTCTATCGATTTTTTGGTTCATTTCCTTCAAGATTTCGGTATATTTCTTCCCTCCAGTTTTGATTAGAAGGGCTTCTTCATGTTCTTGTCTAGCCCCTTTATCCATTTCTTTCCCTCTAATCACGATTTCCCACGGTATATTTTCTCCCCGACCCACGAATGCTAAGTCTTTCCGCACGTTTTCTTTATTTATTTTCTCTTTGATTTTCTTCATGGCTCCCTCGGCCATTTCATACATACCTTGCTTCCTAGTTTTTGCTACGTGCGTGTACCATAGCCTTTTTCCGGGGGCCATGGAACTTTTCTTCATATTTTCTATACAGTGAGCACGTAAAGGTTGGAATAAATTCATTTTCTCAAGAATGGACGATTTTGGAAAAAATACCAAAATAGGTCCAATTTTATTTTTAAATCTTAAAAATTTTTAAATGAGAATAGAGGTGGTGTGATAGCTCATTTGAAAGGAAATTTAATTCTCTATTCAGTAACATAAACATTAACATATTTATTTATACAGAGTGTCCACAAAAAATTTTTTTTTATTAAATTTATTGACACAAAAAAAAGAATGTGTGTAATTTATTTAACTCACAATACATTTTACTGCTATCAGAAAACAGGATATAATGTTTATTTGATAAATAAATATTGTCTTTGCTAAAATTCAATGTCAAAGCCGCCACCCACCTTCCTCTGGACAGTTTGAACATTTAGTTTAAGCGAAAAGCAATGAATATTTTTCAAATAAACATTTTTTTTCTGTTTTCTGAGAGCAGTAAAATGTATTTTGGATTAAATAAATTACATGCATTCTTCTTTTTATGTCAATAAATTAAATTAAAAAAATTTTTTCTTGGAAAAATTATGTAAATGTTTATATTAGTGAATAGAGAATTAAATTACCTTTTAAATGAGCTATCACACGACCCCTATTCCCATTTAAAAAAATCATCGATGACGTCATCAGGCCCAGATGGATCACGTCACTAGTATGATATGCATGCCAAAAAGTCGTAATTTAAAAATAAAAATTGACCTGTTTCGGGATTTTTTTCCAAAATTGTCCATTCTCGAGAAAATGAATTTATTCCAACCTTTACGTGCTCACTGTATATTCAATGCTTCCCACTTTACAACCCTCAATAATTTCATAAACATCTTCCCTGATTGTGCGTATGGCGCTTTCTACCCCTCCCTTTTTTATATCGTTATTCGTTACTATCAAACATTCCTTCTTCTCTATCGTGTCTTGTAGGCCCCCCTGTTCCCATTTTGTTTTTTCGTATACTTTTTCTTCCCATTTCATTTTGTATATTTGTCTAAAATGATTAATGTTCCCCCATGTAATGAATTTGATAATATCTTTAGTAAGAGCAGAAAAGTGTATCGATCTCCCGATAAAAAGAATGCTGGAGATAGAGGGAATGAAATTACGGAAATGAAAACGTTAATAACTGATAATAAAAAGAAAGATAGGGAACTAGAGGATATAAAAAACATGGTTGGTGAGTTGGTAGGAGAAATGAAGGAACTCTGAAAAGAGAATAGCGAGTACAAAGAAAAGCTTAAACAAATAATTCAAGAAAATGAAAATTTAAAAAAGGAAATGATGAGTATGAAACAAAAAATGGACAAATTAGAGCTAACTTTAGAAATCTGTCAGAAAGAAAGAAAGAAAAATAATTTAATATTGAAGGGTTTGCCAATAAGTACGTCTGATACGGAACAGCTTAAGAATGAAATAAGAAACTGTTTGAATAAAGAGCTACGAATTATGGCAGAGTTAAATAAGGTACAAAAGAGTAACGACAATATGTGCATAATTGAGTTTAATAAGTTTGAAGACAAACTATGAGTACTAAAAGCAAAAAGTATTTGATATGCAGAAAAACCTTAGACATATAGCAGCAAAAGAAAAGGCAAATGGCAAAAGAATAAAAATGGGTTATGGTTTTATCGTTATTGAAGACACCAAATGGAGATGGAACCATAATACGAATAATATGGAAATAGTCAGAGATAATGTAGCAGCAACTTGTTCAAAAATCTACTAGTTAATGCAAATTCGAGGATGGATATGGATACGAACGTGGTACAGGTTATGGACATGAGAGAATATAGCAAAATCGATACGAGTCTTGACAAAAATATACAAAAACTAAACCGTAAAGATACAAACAATGAAAGAACTATGAATGCAAAAAATGAAAAACAAAATAAGTATTGGAAAATTGGATTGTGGAATATACAAAGTCTAAATGGTAAAGAAGAGGAACTTATTGATGAGTTTGAAAACACAAAAATGGATTTTTTAGCATTAACTGAAACAGAGAGAAAAGGAAGTGGATGTATTAAAATGAGAAATTAGCACTACATGATTTTTGAAGGTGTTAATGAGTCAGAACGTGCGAGGGCAGGAGTGGCCCTAATGGTTCACAGAAATGAGCATAAAAATATCACCAGATGGAAAAATATTTCAGAACGACTCCTTAGAATAGATATCAGTAAAAACGAAAAGACAACAATTATTGTAGGGTATGGACCGTCGGAAAATGAAGCCAAGGAACTCAAAGATAGCTTCTGGGAACAATTGCAGGACGAAATGGACCAAATAAGTCATAAGGTCATAATAGTAGGCGATTTTAATGGGCGAGTAGGGTCAAGCAATGAATATGACTACCCTGTAGGACCATATGGAGAAATAGTCAGGAATAATAATGGACAAAGAGTCATCGAGTTTTGCATCATGAATGATATGCAAGTTAGTAACACATTTTTTCAACACAAGGAGATTCATAAATGCACACGAAAAATCCGTTATTGACCTAGTATTAGTACAGAACAGATATAAAAATGAAATAGCGGACGTTCGTGTTAAAAGAGGTTATGAGATCAGTTCAGATCATTTTCTCGTTGAAGCTAAAATAAAGACAAGGAGAGAACAGACATTTAATATTAATAAAAATAAAGAAAATCGTTATGAACAACCAAGTATTAAAGTATACAAACTTCAGTCTGAAAATATTAGAAAAGAATACTGTCGTAAATTAAATGAAGAAATACGAAAAACAAATTTGAAAAATGAGGAGGATATAGAAATATTATGAAATATTTTTAAGGAGCTGGTGTATGCAACTGGGAGTAAAGTATGTGGTGTAACGAAAGGAAGATATCTGAAAGGTAGAGCTTGGTGGAATAATGACATAAAATTGGAAGTTTCGAAGAAGAAAAAATTGTGGAAAAAGTACATAAGTAATAAAAGTGAAGGTAGTTATCAAGAATATAAGGAACAGAGAATAATGGTTAAAAATAAAATTAAAGAAGCTAAGAATCGTCAATGGGAAGAATTTGGAAATAAAATGGAAAGTGATAGTAAGGGTAACGCGAAGTTGCTCTATAGGACCCTAAAAAACCTAAGACAAAAGAAATCAAACGGAGTAACAGGTTTAGAGGACAAAGATGGTAACATATTATTAAAAAATGAAGAGATTACCGAAAGATGGCGAGAACATTTTATGGAATTATTAATGGGAGACAACAACGAAATAGGGAATGACAGGGAGGAGTACAATTTAAATGAACAAGAAGATAATGATGACATAACATACGAAGAATATAGGGAAGCAATTTTAAAATTAAAAAATGGCAAGGCTGCAGGACACGATAATATTAAGGCTGAGCTAATTAAATATATGGAAGGAGAAGGATTACAGTTACTATGGAAGAATCATAAGTAGCTGTTGGCATACCGGATGCATACCTAGAGACTGGACTCTTGCCACTATTCTACCATTACACAAAAAAGGTAATAAACATAAGTGTTCTAACTACAGGGGAATATCATTGTTGGTAGTTGCTAGTAAAATCTACGAAATAATACTAGAGAAAAATCTGCGAGAAAATATAGAGGCCACACTGGATGACAGCCAATGCGGCTTTAGGCCAGGGCGAGGAACAACCGATCTCATATTCACGGTGAGACAGTTATCAGAAAAAACCCTACAACATAACAGTAAGTTGTTTCTATGTTTTGTGGACTTGGAAAAAGCATTTGATCGGGCGCCACGTAACAAGATCTGGGAAATATTAAACCGTAGAAATGTGAAACCGAAGTTAATCCAAGCAATAAAGAGTATATATAAATGTACACGTAATTATAAGAACGAAAAATCACTCATCTCTAGAATTCTACACAAGGACAGGTGTAAGACAAGGTGGTGTTCTGAGTCCTTTGTTATTCATCACTCTAATGGACGGAATTGCAAAAGAATGCAGGGGTAAGGTAAAAAGAACTAGGGTAGGGGTGTATAAACTTCAACAAGTTCACGTGTCAAAGTTGATATATGCCGATGACCTGGTAATTGTGGCAAAATCAGAAAAAGACTTGCAAGTGAATGTACATGTTTGGAATGAAGCCTTTAAGAAATTTGGGATAAAAATAAATATTGAAAAAACAGAAGCTTTAGTAATATCGAAAACTCAAGAAAATATAAATGTAAAGCTGAATAATGAGACCATTACACAAGTAGAGGACTTCAAGTATTTAGGATCAACAATGAATGGACAAGGAAATATAGAACCAGAAATAAACAGCAGGGTAATGAGTGTAACAAAACTATACAATGCGCTAAATAAAAGATTTATTAGGAAGAAAGAAGTAAGCCTGAAAACAAAAATGAAAGTGTTTCAAACTGTATACGAGCCGGTGCTACTCTACGGTAGTGAAACGTGGACAATGAATGACAACATCCGTAGTAAAATTGAAGCATGCGAAATGCGATATTTACGTGCGGTATCCGGTGTGACCAGACGTGATCGTATAAGAAATGAAGACATACGTGAAAGGTGCGGTATTGGAAGGACCTTAGACATACTTGAAACGAAACAGTTAGCGTGGTTCGGACATATGGCGAGAATGGGTGAAGGTAGAACTGTAAAGAGGGTATGGAAAGCGGCATCCGACAACAAACGAAGAAGAGGCAGGTCAGCAAGAACGTGAAACGCAGATATTGGAAAGGCTTGCGTAAAAAAGGAATATTGGGTGGAGAGAAGCAGAAAGGTGAGACATCCGATTTCTACACTTACCACGACGCCGTAAGGTACAAGAGGACGGCTTAAGTAAAGTAAGTAAGTAGTAAGTATGTTTTCTTTGCCTTTATATATTTCTTTGAGCTCGAGGTTGCCCTGGCTTCTCGTGTAATTCCTTCGAGCTCTGAGGCATCTCTCCCGTAAACCTTCTATCTCATCCGTCCACCAGTAGGGTGAGTTTTTATCATTTTTCTTCTTAACGGTGGCCAACTTTGCTACATTTTGTAAAGCTCTTCTCAGTTGGTCAAGGTCAGAAATCTCTTCTTCGTTTATTTTTCTGACCTCCGATAGGTACTTGCTTTTATTGAAGTATGATTCTGTGTGACCTATCGTCCGTTTTAATCCCCCTTTAACCTTTATCTCATATTGTAGGTAACGGTGGTAGGTAAACAATTGATCGTCGAGGACGTCCCATCCGTGCACCTTTCTAGATAGCCCTTCGCTTGCGAACGTGACGTCAATATATTATTAGCTGGCCCCCCTTACGAATGTAGGTTTGTCGTTGTTTAATACTTGGAGGCCAGCCTGGGCTATCATAGTTCCCCCTTTTGTCGTTTATGGGGGAACCCCATAATCTGGACTTCGCATTAATGTCCCCGGCGATCAATATTTCTTTTTCGCTTATGGCGGTGCTCATTATTTCATCAACGATGGCTTCGTATCTCATCATAGGGATGTTCGGAGCTCTGTAACATGCCAGGAGGCTGAAACCCTTCAACCTGATGAGGATATGATTCCCCCCTGACAATGCTCTGTACTCCCACATCCCTATTTCTAATGAACACCGCCACGTTCTTTCCATTATCTTAAACCCAACCAGCGCCCGACGTAATCTTTATGTTTGGTTCGGGGACGATGAGCAGGTCTATGTCTAGCTTGCAGGCTTTTGCGAGGACAAGGTCGTGCGCTCGACGCGCCCTGCCCACGTTTACCTGCAAAATCTTTATACCAGGTTGATCCTTGAAGTCCACTTTGGTTCAGTTCCCTGAGGTCGTATCTACAACGGATTCGCGTCTTTCTACTGAATTAAAATTCCTACAAACTAAAATAAATAAATAAATATATATAAATAAAATAAATAAGTTTCTATACAAAATTTGTATAGATAAAATAATGGGGTGTTTGATTTTCAATACAGTCTATTCTTCGCGAAACTCTGTGAGAGGTGGCTTCCTGTTTCACTGGTGGACTGTATAGAGGCCTACTCCCGTTCTCCAGAAAGCAACCTCTCACCTTTTTACTGTTCTTTCTATTTTTATTTTTATTACGCACCCTTCTGGAATTCCCCATTTCTTCACCTGACGTACACCCACGCCCTATAGGCTGGGCATTGCATACGGTCCATCCTGTGTCCCTCTTCTTTACAGGTTAGACAGTATGCCGCACTGCTACACTGTACCGCAGTATGTCCCGTTTTAAAGCAGTTGTAGCAGCACGCTACCCTGCTCTCCCCCTTACATTCGTAGGTGTTGTGTCCATAATGAAGATACTTGTAACACCTTGTGGGGGTGTATCTTTCCATTATAGGGCATGACACCCAGCCTATCACTATCGCATTATATTTGCGTAGTTCCTCCGCTTTTGTAGGGCGCACGGCTATGGTGGCAACCTGCTCTCTTTGTCCATTTGTTCTTAGCATTTTTATACTTACCTCTTCTTTGGGTATTCCCGTATAGACCTTAATGTCATCATGCAATATTTCTTCTGTGACCCCTAGGTGCAGTTTAGTAATCGTGAAATTAAGCTCATTTCTGCTAATTGCCATATTCATGCCGGACATCCTAGTATCCATTTCCTTTCTTAGCTTTTCAGCAGCTCCCTTCCCCTTTAATTTTACGAGGATATCTCCCCGTCTGTCTTCTTCATCCTGTCTACTTTAATTCCTATTTTTCCTCTATCGATTTTTTGGTTCATTTCCTTCAAGACGTCAGTATATTTCTTCCCTCCAGTTTTGATTAGAAGGACTTCTTCATGTTCTTGTCTAGCCCCTTTATCCATTTCTTTCCCTCTAATCACGATTTCCCACGTTATATTTTCTCCCCGACCCACGAATTCTAAGTCTTTCCGCACGTTTTCTTTATTTATTTCATTATTTTTGATTACACAAATTGTTTCCGGCGGTTCTTCCCTCTCTTTGATTTTCTTCATGACCCTCTCGGCCATTTCATACATACCTTGCTTCCTAGTTTTTGCTACGTGCGTGTACCACAGCCTTTTTCCGGGGGCCATGGAACTTTTCTTCATATTTTCTATATATTCAATGCTTCCCTCTTTACAACCCTCAATAATTTCATAAACATCTTCCCTGATTGTGCGTATGGCGCTTTCTACCCCTCCCTTTTTTATATCGTCATTCGTTACTATCAAACATTCCTTCTTCTCTATCGTGTCTTGTAGGCCCCCCTGTTCCCATTTTGTTTTTTCGTATACTTTTTCTTCCCATTTCTTTTTGTATATTTGACTAAAATGATTAATGTTCCCCCTTCGTTTAGGACTCTTAATATTTTTTCCGTTTCTTTTTTCTGTCTTTCCTGTTTTATTTTGATTTTACATTGTTCGCATTTCGTGTCTTCCTCCTCCCTTTGTGTCGTTTGGTTTTGAGTTTGACTAGTCTTGTTTTGTATGGTTGTTATTTCCCCTATTAACTTTCTCGCTTTCGCCCTTTTTTCTCCTTCTATGGATCCATTAGGATTTAGGATTTCTAGTACCTCCTTTAGCTTTCTTTGGATCCTCTCATTTTCGGTTTCCTCGGAATATGTTAAGCTTTCTTCTCGCTTCTCTTTCTTGAACTTTTCATTTATTTCGAGGCTATCCCCTTTCCTTTTTTTATTTTGTTTTATTTCTTCTTTATCCGCCTCATCGAACAGAAGAGCCGACAAGACGCTCTCTTCTGTGTCTTGCCACTGTACATTCCTTTGCCTTTCTTTTCCCTTTCGGCTTGTGTTTCTTCCTCTTCTTCTATTTGCACTGAAGAATCATTCTCCCCTGTATCTTCTTCTTCTTTCTCTTCTTCTTTGTTTATTTCCTTTACCATATCATCCCCTAGCAGTGTCGAGTGTTTTGGGGTACACGACATGTTCATCTTTGGCTGCCTATTATGCCACTCCAACATTTCTTCTTCGAATCTTCTTTGTTCCTCTTCTTCTGATCTGCCGTCTTGCGGCCGTTCTTCCCTATTCTCACGTTTCTTGGTTAATTCATCGTCCTTTTCCCTTGCCTGTAGTCATCTTCATGTTTTCCTATTTCTTTTTTTGTTTTTGTAATGTCCATATAAGTCCCTCGAGTCGGGACGTGTTACATGTCCGGCGCGGCAGTGCGCCCTTACCGTGCTAAGACTGTATTACTTCGGGAGGTCGCCAGGTATCCCGAAGGGATCGTTTACGATGCTCTAACCCTCGCATCTCTTATATCTTTGGCACGATTCCTTCGACCGTGATAGTGGGGATTATTTTATTGAGGTTTACTCTTCTAGGCTTTTTATCACGGTTGCCTCCGGACGCAGTGGCAGTCTGTATTCACAGGCTACCTGGAATTTCCGCGTAACTGCTGCCTCCCCTGTCACGCGGGATTTGGAATGGATGTGTGATAGGAAAGGTACTTTGGTGGAGTAAGACATGGCGGCTACTCGCAGTGGGTATGTCGAGAAAGTTCTCGAATAAAGATTTGTGATCGGAGTCCGACGCAGAGCCCCCCCAGCATGGTGCATGGGCTCCCCTCCTCCCCGACCTCCGGCCACAATGCTGGAGTGGGCGAGAATAACTTTAGGGATTAGAGTAGTCGTAGGGAAGTAGAAGGATGAAATACAATAGCTGAAGGCGGAGGCGTCGCAACTGCTCGCCTCAGTTGCGACGCCTTTTAGCGTCCAGCGGCGGTGTCCGGCGCTCACCCGGTGCACAGTCGCTGTACGCTGGGACTGTTCTTGGTTTCATCGGTCGTGCTCCCCTCACAGTTTTAGGGACCACGACCGGTTACTCGGCCCTCCCACCGTCGTCGAGGTAGAAATACAGTCCCGGGGAGAGAAACAAAACGTACCTAGTGGAATAGTTGATTTTTGTAAAAATTCGTAGCTGGTCATAATAACATGGCCAGGGACTGTAGGTTGTGATCACTTCCGATATTAGCTGCACTTAAACATCTTATGTCTAGTACTTGAGAATGATGGATGTTTCTGTTTGTCAATATAATCAATATCGGATCTGTGTCCTCCTCTATTTTTGAATGTATACAGGGTGAGGCAGATAAAAGTCCTATTAGAAATATCTCGAGAACTAAAGGAAACAGAATAATGAAAATTGGTATGAAGGGGTTTTGAAGAGTGATCTCTTTAATGAAAATATTTTCATAGATTTGCTACTTCCGGTTATACCGGAAGTGGCTTATACCTTCGTTTTTTTAAATGGAACATCCTATATATTTTTACATTTTTGGATTCTCCTGGATGTATTCTTTCTTAAAATATGAGGTTTTGTAATGTTATACAGGGTAGTTTAAAAGATAATTACGTTTCTTTGTTAATTTCATAGCAACTTTCACACTCTGTAGAATTGTAGTAGTTTGACATCAAAAACTCTATTTATGTTCAAATAATTTTTAATATAGTCTACTATTGTCAAAAATTGTTAGTATAGCTAAATGTTGAATTGTACTATACAGGGTTGGTTGAAACTCGGAAAGAGTATTTTCCGAGTTTTCTTAAATGGAACACCCTATATTTTATTATTGTAATGAAATGATATTTTATGCTACTTTTTTATTTCTTAAGCATTCCCTATATCTAACTGCTTTAATTTGTGAGTTATTGGTGATTCAAGCCAAACATTAATTTCAACAAAAAATACGTGAAATTTTGTTAGGTTGGCCGTGAAAATATTCAATCACAAATAATTTTTCGGAAATAAATACATATTAATCTAGATTGATCTTTAAAATTGCCAATAATGGTTGAGCTATCAAAATACCTACGTAGTTAACATTCTTGGCGCGATTAACAATTAAGGACAAATTAAAGCATTTAGGTATAGGGAATGCTTAAGAAATAAAAAAGTACCATAAAATGTCTTTTCAGTGCAATACTAAAATACAGGGTGTTCCATTTAAGAAAATTCAGAAAATCCTCATTCCGAGTTTCGATCAACCCTGTATACTAAAATTTAACATTTAGCTATACTAATAATTTTTAATAATAGTAGACTATATTAAAAATCATTTTAACATAAATAGAGTTTTTGATATCCAACTACTACAATTCTACAGGGTGTGAAAGTTGCTACGAAATTAATAAAAAAACGTAATTAGCTTTTAAACTACCCTGTATAACATTACAAAACCGCATATTTTAAGAAAGAAGACATCGAGTAGAATCTAAAAATGTAAAAATATACAGGGTGTCCCATTTAAAAAAACGAAGTTTTAAGCAACTTCCGGTATAACCGGAAGTGGCAAATTGATGAAAATATTTTCATTAAATAAATCACCCTTCAAAACCCCTTCATTCCAATTTTCATGATTCTGTTGCCTTTAGTTCTCTAAATATTTCTAATAGGCCAGTTATCTGCCTCACCCTATATTTTTGTTGATCTTTGTGTCTGAAGAACGTATTGTTTATTCGAAATTCGTTCTGAAAGCAAAAGTTAATAAGTAGTTCCTAAAGAATTTACAATAAATTATTCAGAATTGATTAACTTCTTGGGAATAAAACTAGATAGTCGTCTAACTTGGTAAGACAATATACACTCACTTAGACTGTCAGCTCAAACAACCTCAACTTAATGAAAAATATCTCTCATAAACAGTGGGATGTCGATCTCCAAACTCTTATGACTGTTCACCGAAAGTTGGGTTTCAACCTGAGATACAATACGCTAAAGTGTTACGTTTGGCTTGTTCTCTTGTATGGGATGAAAGCATGGATAATAAAGGCCAGCTTCATTAACAAACTTGAAGTCTTTGAAATGAGGTGCCTGCACCGAATGCTTAAAATATCATGGACATACTTAGGGACATATTGCGATGAGAACGATATACTTGTCGGCAACTGGTACTCGAGGGAAACATAGAGGGTAAGAGAGGTCTAGGAAAAGATGGCATGGCTGCGTAATATTCGCCAAATGATATTAATGAAATTATCTTAATAGAATAATGTAATTCTGACTATCTAATATCTCACCTGACAATACAATGCACGGTGGACGCCTACACAAAAATACACGGCACCTTTAAGGAGTAAAGTTAATAATAAATAATTCAATAATTATACTTAGTCACTATTTTCCCCCTAACTCGGAAAATATCGACCGCACGAAAAAACATGGAAGAAATTGTAGGAAATCGCGATTGCAACAATTTAAGTCCTTACCATTTTTCTCTCGAAAAGTTTAAAGTGGCCGAGCGGGTTACTTAGTCAATTTCATTTAAGTAAATACGGTTGCAATATCTCCAAACAAAATATACAATCATCAGAAGAGACTGTAATTAACGAAAATAACTACCTAATTTTTTATCGAGATTATGAGGCAAATAAGAAATGTACAATATCTAAAATCACCCAGTGAGTATTTTTCTCGTTATATAATTTTTTTATTAAATAAATTATATTATTATATACATATAAAATTATTAAATAAATTTTAGAATATTCAATGATTTGTTTCAAAAATTCAAATTAAAACACAAATTACAACTACAATTCTTGCTAATTTAAAAAGAGTTTAGAAAGTAATACATAGGTACACTCCAATAATTATTTTAAAGATTGCCACTGTTATCGTTGAATGATAACTCAAATTTAAATGCATCAAAAGAAATAAATAATTTTTATTATAATCCAGTCAACCCGACCGACCCCAAATACATCTCATCGTTGTCTCAGGTAAATTTAGGGCCGGTACTTTATGCCTCGATTAACAGCCCGTTAGTTAACGGAGGTTTAATCGGGACCTCTTTAGGGTCTCTTGCCTTGTAATAAATGCAATTATAATTATTATTATACTTATTTTAATTATTATAATACTTGTAATACTGTAATTGCATTTATTACAACGCAAGAGACCCTAAAGAGGTCCCGATTAAACCTCCGTTAACTAACGGGCTGTTAATCGAGGCATAAAGTACCGGCCCTCAATCTCGTACCTACACAGCTGCTAACGCCATCTATTTCTAAAACCACTGGTGTCGTACATAAACGCTCGTTCAGTTTCGTATCTTCCAGTATATTTATCAGTCAACGTCAATACTAAAATTAAGTAGGTACATGCGAACAACAATAGAAAGAATCGCCGTCCGCGTCGGTTCTTGTTTATTGTTTTCACCACAAGTGGACGAAGCTTGGACTATCCGGGGTGTAAATGATAAAATATATATATAGAGAAAATTAAAAAACAGCGTTAGCTCCAAACATATTCCACTATTGTGTTGAATACCAATTATTAGGGTAAATAAAATTTATTTATATTTAATATTTAATATTCAATCACAGTTAGATTCGGCTTTTAGAACATCAATAAAGGAACATAACGAGATCACGAGATAGTGGTCAAAAACAGATACGTTTTAAATAGAATAATCGACTGCATTAAATTTTGCGTAGCGTTTGAATTAGCTCTAAGAGGTCACGATGAAAGTTTGACATCTACGAATCCTGGAGTATTTCGAGGACTTATCAACTTAATGGGAGAAGTTAACACTATATTACAAAAACATTTAACCAAAAATAATACAACCTTTTTGGAAACTTCAAAAATTATTTAAAACGAACTGCTGGATTAAATGTTATTTATAGCTCGTGGATTAATAAGCAAAGAGGTAGAAATGGCTCCTTATGTGGCAATTGAGGCTGATGAGACTACTGACGCTTCCGTTTAATATCAAATGATTTTATTTTAATTTTGAGATATACGCTTGGCAACCAAATCTTTGAACGATTTTGGGGATATTTTTTACCTGATTCTCATAATGCAGAGGCAGAGGGCATTAGTAAGTATATTTGGGAGCAACTTAATAATTTAAACTTGAACAATACTCCTAATAAGTCAATTGGCCAAAGTTATGATGGCGCCGCAGTCATGTCAGACAAAATTAATGGAGTTCAAATTCTTTTCCGTACTTATAATCATTTTATCCATTGTCATGCTTGTAATATATGTGGTGCCACTGTTAGGCAACCAACATGACATGAGGCTGTGATGACATAACCTGTCATGGTAGGCGTCAGTCAACATGTAGATGTGTCATGAAAAGTATAACAATAAAAGGTCTTGAATCAAACATATTATATTTATTCATCTTTATACCCTGGCAGGTTTACCAGGATATTATATGCTGTCAGGTGTTTATTCGGGCTAAATAGTCTACTAGTTTTATAAATTTTGTGATCATATTTTGTAACTAATAGGTGTGGAGAATGTATGCCGACCTCCTGAACCGTTGACCCTGGAGGGAAATATAGCGGCAAACTGGAAGATATTTTCACAAAAGTTTGAGTTATTCTTGACAGCCACAGGATTGCTGGATAAGCCAGAAGCACAGAAGATAGCAGTGTTCTTGAAACTTGTGGGAGATGAAGGACTGGACCTTCACAATAGCTTCACATACACAGAAGAGGAAAAGAAAAAACTAGAATCAATCATAAAGAAATTCGAAGATTACTGCTCGCCGACTGCTAATTTAATATTTGAACGATTTAAGTTCAATGGTGTAATGCAAGCCGAAGGCCAAACATTTGACAACTTTCTCACAGAGCTGAGAAAGGCAGTAAAAACTACTTGGGGTGGCGAATGCTGGTTTATTACGCAAACAAATTTAAAGCGGACTGTAGGGAAATATTAACAAAAAATTCTTACCTTATTTTAACTGGTAGGTCGAGAAGTCTTCAGTTATTAGTAAGGTGAAGGAAGGAGGGAGAAAGGGTTAATTTTTTTTACTATAACTGAAACCGGCGTTTTTTGGCGACACTTGATAACTATGCGAAACGACTTAACAATTGAATTTGTTCTTACTTACTGAGTCTACTACTAGTTACTATTAACGAAAGGTAATTAAAGAGAAAACAAAAATTTAGTACAATATCTGGGCAAGTAAATAGGCCAGGTACTTAGAATAAAATAAATTTAATGAGGCCAAAACATCCTGCCCCCGAGTTTATTTTTAAAATAAACGAAAAATTAACGAAAACTAATTTAATTTTAATATGCTAAGTCTGCACATGAACCCATCACCCTAAACTAACATTTTAACTATCAAATAAAATAAAATAAAAATCCTCTCCAGTTTATTGACTGGGTAGAGGACACAGTTTAACGACTGGGCGCATGTAACTACCGTGCTTGGTTCGCACTTTTACGATTCGAACAATCCCATCTTTTCCAGGATACAAAGTCTCTATGTCTGCCAGAGGCCACTGTAAAGGTGGGATAGTTTCATTTTTTATTATAACTACCATTCCCTCTTCTGGAGGATTCGAGTTAGTGTTCCATTTTAAACGAGACTGCATAGAAGACAAATATTCTGAATGCCATCTTTTCCAATAATGTTGAACAATGCAATCTAGTAATTTATATCTTTTCAAAGTACTCATATTTTTATCAAGATCAATATCCATCGAGGGTAATGACACTAAAGGTTCTGTACATAAAAAATGCGATGGGCTCAGCGCGACTGGATTTTCAGGGTCGTTACTTTGAACACAAAGAGGACGCGAATTCAAAAGACACTCGATTTGTGTCAGAACAGTTAAAAATTCTTCGTAAGTAAGGATCTGATTCCCCACAACTCTACTTAAATGAAGTTTTACACTTTTTATATTGCTTTCCCAAATACCACCGAAGTGACTGCCATAAGGTACGTTCATTTTCCAAGAAATTTTGGTATTATTAAGTTCCTGTTGGAATGCATCTTTATAAGTATTTAAAGTAGTTAATTGATATATTTCATCGAGGACTCTTTTGGCACCCACAAAATTTGTGCCATTATCTGAATATAAAACCTTACAATTTCCACGGCGAGATAAAAATCTTTTGAAAGCGGCTAAGAAACAATCTGTAGAGAGCGAGGAGGCTAATTCAAGATGTATGGCTTTCGTACTTAGACAAACAAACAAACATACGTAAGCCTTTTGAGTTTTTACGCCACGATATTTTCCTATAGTAATGGAAAACGCACCAGTATAATCTACACCAGTGTGTAAAAAGGCTTTTGCCTGATTGACTCTTACGGCGGGTAAGTCAGCCATCAGAGGATAGGTAGGTTTAGGATTAAGACGAAAACAACGATTACATCTCGAAATTCTATTTCTGATGGCCTGACGACTAGATAGTATCCAATAATTTGTTCTCAGAAGATTTTGCAACAAATACGCTCCAGCATGTAAATGCAATTTATGGAAATAATCTATTAACAAAATGGTTAAAGGATCGGCTTTGGGCAACAAAATGGGATGTTTTTGTTCAAAACTACATTGGGAGTTGGACAAACGTCCACCTACTCTAATTATTCCATTTTCAATAAATGGATTCAAACGACGTATGGAAGATTTTACAACGAGATTTTGAGAAAGGGCTTTATATTCTTCAGAAAAATGTTTTTGCTGGACAGCTCGAATTAATTCAATTTCTGCAATTTTTAAATCAAATAGAGATATCCGTTTATTTAAAGGCAATTTTCTAATAAATCTCAATACGTATACTGTGGAATTTAAAAGTTTCGACCAACTGGAAAAATATTCAATAAGAGTATACAGCGGAGAAATTACACGAGTGACATTATCAAAGAAGGTTTGTGATCTATATTCAAAATCACAAATCATAATTTCCTGTCCGTTGACAGACTGAATAGGCCAATATTCTGGCTCCAACAGTAACCAATTTGGACCAGTAAACCATGTGGGATGGTTGACTAACGAAGAAGGAAACAAACCTCGAGAGGCACAATCAACAACATTTTCCTTTCCAGGAACAAAAAACCAATACTGTGACGGAACCATCTTATGAATTGTAACAACTCTATTTTGAACAAATAATTCGAGATTTTTCTCTGAGGAGTTTATCCAATTTAAGACAATCATGGAATCACTTAAGGCAAAAATTTTATCAATATTATGTCTAGGAGAATAAGTTTCAATAGCATGTGAAAGAAGCTTTGAGAGAAGAAGCGCTCCACAAAGCTCTAATCGAGGAAGAGTTATTTTAGACATTGGAGATACTTTAGATTGAGAGTACAGTAAAGTAACTTTAACTTGACCGGTACAATTAACAACCCTGGAATAAACAATGGCTGCATATCCAGCAGCACTTGCGTCCGAAAATCGACAAAAAGACAACGACGAATTAGGTGTAACTGCTATATGGCGTGGAATTTGTATTTTGTATAGGACATGAAATTCATTTCGAAACTTTTCCCATGTTATTTCAATTTCTTTTGGTACAGTATTATCCCAATCTACCTTTAGAGTCCAAAGTTTTTTTATCCAAATTTTAAGCAAGAGGGTTATAGGAGATAGGAATCCCAAGGGATCAAACATACGAGCAACAAGTGAGAGCATGTTTCTTTTTGTACAATGGGTCGATGAGGGACTTCTAACCCAAAACTAAAATTGTCACATTTTTCTTCCCATTGCAATCCTAACACTTTGGAGACTGACTTATCAAATTGTTTCGTTTTGACCAATTGGTGGGGTTCGGGAATTGTCGATAGTAGATCGTTCGAGTTCGACATCCATTTGGTTAATTTAAAACCACCTTTTTGAAACAAATTCACTGAGTGTGTGTAACTGTAGCTTCAGAAACATTTGGAAAACTGCTAATAAAATCGTCTACATACATATCTCTTAAAATTGGGATGATAGCATCAGGAAAATTTTTAGATTCGTCATTACATAATTATTTTATTACCCTGAGACTAAGATGTGGTGAGGATTTTACTCCAAAACTTAAAGTATTTAATTGAAAAATAGAAATAGGATCATTGGTATCAAATCTCCACAAAACTCTTTGAAACGAACAATGAGATTCAACCACTTTAACCTGCCTATACATTTGTTTCAAATCAGCGACAATTGCGATTGGAAAAAGACGAAAATTCAACAATATTGTGGTAGGATTATTTTGTAATTTTGGACCTTTATAAAGAATTTCATTTAATGACGGTCCTTTACTAGTTTTCATAGAGGCATCAAAGACTATTCTACAAGGAGTGGAAGGGCTATCTGGTTTAAAAACACAATGATGGGGAATATAATACGACAACGAATCAATGGTTTCAATGGGAACTAAACTCATGTGCTTTTGGTCCAAATAGTCTTGAAAGATATCACAGTAAAGTTTTCTAAGTTCTGGGTTTGGTGCGAGGCGATTTTCTAAGGACAACAATCTATTTTTAGCAAGAACAAAAGAATCACCAAGTACATGAGGATTATTTTGGAACGGCAACGAAACTGTGTATCTACCATCTGCATCTCTAGATACATTTTCTAAAAATAAATTTTCACAAATTTCATCTTCTGATGAACTACTAGTAACAGTGGGCAAATCCTCTAATTCATACACTCTTTCGACCAAGGAATCTAAATTCAACAAAGGGTTACAGACGAAAGACAAATATGTGTGGATTTTTTCAAAATTTGGTGCAGCTGAGCCCATGACTACATAACCTAAACTAGTTTCAATAGCTGATAGAGAATCTTCGCACGACACTTTATTACAACCAATAATATTTGAGAAGACAGATAAGCCTAAAATACCATCTATCTTGCCAGGAAAAAAGAAATTCGGGTCAGCTAAATTCAAGTGTTCTATACTGTTAATACAGTCTTTATCAACTGGTTGATCTGGCAACTTATTACAGATTGTGTCTATAAGCAACACTTCTATAGGATATTGTATTTTTTTATCAAAATGGGAAAAGATAACAATGTTGGTTTTACCTACTATCGGGGTGGTTGAGCCTCCTATACCAGAGACTGTCAAATTTAATTTCGAATAACTTAGGCCTAATTTTCGGGAACAATCAAAAGTAAGAAAATTAGCAGAAGAACCACTATCTAACAAAAATCTAACCTTGTGAGCACTACCCCATTTATCAATAACTTTAACCATTATTGTCCCAAAGAGACTAACAGAACACGATTCTGATTCATTTGGGATATTTTTAGAATGGCGGACATGTAAACTAGAAGGATTATCAGAAGGACCAGAGGTAGGCTCGGTACTAGTGGAGGGAAATGGAACATTTTCATTAGGCCGAGTAGTAATTGGCTTATGCAAAAATGAATGGTGCCGAGCTTTGCACGTAACACAAGAAAATTTTGACGGACAATTGGATACTCGATGCTTTGAAGAAAAACAATTTAAACATAAATTATTTTTCTTCACTAATTTAAATCTGGACTCAAATGGTAGCCGTAAAAAGTGCTTACAGTCTTTAATTAAATGTGGGCCTTTTTTACAAACAACACAATCTATAGAGGAATATTTATTCTGTTCTTGCAAATAAAACGATTTGTTCGGTTTTTGAAACGAAAAATTATTTTTGGGATTCCTTGATCTATCATTTTTAATAAGAGCTTTACTACGTTGGCGTAAAAATTTCAATAACTCATCATAAGCGGGTAAATCATTATTATTTCTTATTAAATCAAATGAATCTATGGTATCTTGTGGTAATTTTAACATAGCTAAATAAGTTAAAATATGATCATCTAAATTATCGAGATTTAATCGTTTTAGTGCAGAAACATTAGTATCAAACTTTTCCAAAAATATTTCCAAATAGGATGGATTATTAGATTGCAAACCGCGAAAATTAACAATTCGATCCATATAAAGATTAAACAAATATTTTTTTATCATTATATCTTTCAACAAGAATATTCCAAATAATATCATAGTTATTAGGAATGGGTTCTATTGAGCTACAGCTTTTCAAGGCTTTCCCGGAAATACAACTCAACAAATACTGCAGCTTATCGGACTTGGGATATTCTATTTTGTTATGAACAAATTGTTTGAAATTTTCATAGAAAACAGGCCACAGAGATATATCTTCACCATCAAACTTAACTAATTCAAATTAGGCATTTTAATATTAGAATTATTAGTAATATTGGGATTATTACTCAAAACAACAGGTTTATTTATTAATAATGAAGCTAAATATTCAATATTGGAGTAGAGATCATAAAATGCATCTAAATGCGTATGGTAAACAACGCCAGCATCTGGCTCCATCTCTTGTTTTAATGTAACGATATCTTGAACAATTTCCTCATATTCTGATAGAGTTTTTTCGAAAGTACTATATCTAACTGCAAAGTTACGCATTTTTGAGGCATTTTCTGGATCTTTTTCTAAGGCCGACCCGGCATCGTAACATAATTGAGCCCTACGAAAGATAGTTTCACGTTTAGAGCATAATCGCTCCAATTTTAGTTCGTTTTGACTTTTAGGCATGTTTAATAATAAATATTGAAATTCTTTCAAAAATTATCAATGATGAAGAAATAAAATGGAACAAAAACCAAAATATGTCAAGAATAGTAGTTAGGTGTATATATTTTTTCAACAATTACTAAAATTTTTAGGTTTGCAAAATATCCAAATCAAATATACCTATTTAATTAAACAAAATCGATTTCACTAAGCGATGGGTTCAGAAGCAAAAACACGAATTCAATGTTCTAGCTATAGTCGACCGAAGAACAAGGTTTTCTATACACGACAAAAAAGGATACCTACACGACGATTTAATTGGATTTTAACACAACAAAATATACTATACCGATTGCAATTATAATTTTAAATAAACCAATCCAACGCGAAAAATACGATAGATCTTGAACCGGCAAAATAATAACGAAATTGATTCAAGACGATCGCGGCTAGTAGGCCAAAACTTATGGGGTGGCGAATGCTGGTTTATTACGCAAACAAATTTAAAGCGGACTGTAGGGAAATATTAACAAAAAATTCTTACCTTATTTTAACTAGTAGGTCGAGAAGTCTTCAGTTCTTAGTAAGGTGAAGGAAGGAGGGAGAAAGGGTTAATTTATTTTTTACTATAACTGAAACCGGCGTTTTTTGGCGACACTTGATAACTATGCGAAACGACTTAACAATTGAATTTGTTCTTACTTACTGAGTCTACTACTAGTTACTATTAACGAAAGGTAATTAACGAGAAAACAAAAATTTAGTACAATATCTGGGCAAGTAAATAGGCCAGGTACTTAGAATAAAATAAATTTAATGAGGCCAAAACACTACTAGTTACCAAGACCAAGATGAAATGGTAAGAGATAGAATAGTAATGAGTATATGGGACAAGAATACCCAAGAAAAACTACTTAGAGAACCAAAGCTAACATTAACAAAGGCTATTGAATTCTGTAGGGCAGTTGAGGTCAGTAAATCACAATCCAAAGCTCTTTAAAGTGAACTAGGGGTTAATGCATTGAGAAGTGAGCCATCATCATCGTCAACACCTACTTTGAACCAGAGCAGTTGCCATAGATGTGGATACAAACACAAGAAAAATGCAAACTGTCCAGCGATTGGTAAAAGTTTTGCCAAGTGCCAAAAGCGAAATCACTTTGCTGCAGTATGTAAACATGATGAAAAGAAGAAAGAAAAGAATAGAAGCTGGAAACAAAAAAATGTGCACTTGGTAGAGAAAGAAGACAACAGTAGTCACAGTGATAGTGTATGTGATATACAGTTGTGTCCGCGAATCTTTACCCGTGCATCATCATTTAAAGCATACGAAATAAGTCGATGATAAGTCGGAAATTTAAATTTACTAAACGCAACAACAAGTGACAGTAAGTGACTTGCTGTTGCGTTTAGTAAATTTCAATTTCCGACTTATCATTGACTTATTTCGTATGCTTTAAATGATGACGCACGGGTAAAGATTCCCGGACTCAACTGTACAGTTCCTAAGTTCAATAAATGTACCTAATAGATTCAGTAGATTCAACACGTAGAAAAAGTGAAAGTGTTTGGAAGCAAAAGATAAACATAGGACACAGTCATGTAGAATTTAAACTAGACACGGGTGCTGAAGTAAGTGTTTTGCCATATTACGTTTTAAAAACCTGAAATTAGATAATAAACTAAAGAGAACATCCGTAACCCTGTTATCTTATGGTAGTCCAGATTTCAAAATTAAACCTTGTAGAGAGATTAAGTTATTATGCAAAGCTAATAAGTGTGAAAGTATTATTAAATTTATTGTTGTTGATTTAGATAACCAAGTACCCTATTAGGACTACAAGGGTGTTCAGTTTTTGATGGTTTAGGAGAATTTCCTACTGAGTACCACATAACCTTAAAAAGCAATGCTAAACCGTATGTTCAGCCCCCAGGAGGGTACCTATATCACTTCATGATAGACTCAGACATAAATTAAAACAACTTGGAGATCAAGGTGTCATTGAAAAAATAGAAAAACCAACTGAGTGGCTGAACCCATTAGTAATAGTTGAAAAGAAAAATGGCGATTTAAGGTTGTGTCTGGATCCTCAACGTTTAAATAATGCTATACAACGAGAACACTTTTTAATACCTACAGCTGAAGAAATTGCAGTCAAGTTGTGTGACAAAGAATACTTCTCTGTCCTAGATATGAAAGATGGCTATTTTCAAGTCAGGATAGATGATTAAAGTGCTGATACACCGCATTTGGAACCCCATTTGGGCGGTACCGATTTGTTAGGTTACCGTTTGGAATTTGCTCAGCACCAGAAGTTTTTCAGAGAAAAAACTTTGAAATATTTGGAGATTTAGATGGAGTGGGACTTTAGTTTGATGATCTTACTGTGACAGGCTCAAATGAACAAGAGCATGATCAGAACCTAAAATTGGTCCTAGAACGAGCACTAAAATACAATATTAAATTTAATAGCTCTAAAGTTCAGTTTAACTAAAATCAGTAAAAATTTTGGGACAAATTTATTCAAAAAATGGAGTTGAATCCAACAAAAACTATGTTAGAGTAATTTCAGAATCGCCTTGCCTAGGCCTAGTGATAAAAAAGGCTTATTGAGAATTTTAGGCATGGCGAAGTACTTGAGTAAGTTTGTGCCCAACATGTCAAAGGTAACAGCCCCATTACGTGATCTCACAAGGCTTGATGTTACATGGGAATGGGATAACACCCATGAACAGTCTCTGTTCCAGCTTAAACACTTATTGACAACATCACCAGTACTGAGATATTTTAACTCTAAAAAAGAAATTGAAATTGAAACTGATGCGTCAAAGGATGGACTGGGTGCATGCTTGTTGCAAGATGGGCATCCAGTGGCATTTGCATCTAGAAGTTTATCTAAAACAGAGCAAAAATATGCTCAAATTGAAAAATAAATGCTAGCGATTGTCTTTGCCATTCAAAAATTTCATTATTTTGTATACGGACTGAAGGTCAGAGTTCACTCTGATCACAAACTACTAGAAGCCATATTTAAAAAGGATTTAGCACGGATATCTCCAAGATTACAAAGAATGCGTTTAAGACTACTTGACTATGGCTTAATGGTCTCATACAGACCTGGAAAATATTTGTATATTGCGGACACACTTTCTCGTGCATTCCTCTCAGAAAAAGGATTTAAAAGTGACAATGAATTTGAATATGCGGTGCATGCAATAGTAAAAAATATCCCCATGTCTGAAGAAATGAAAGTACAGTTTGCAAATGAGACGCATAAAGATGAACATCTAAAAGCAGTAATTTAGTTCTGCAATAATGGATGGTCAGAGAGTAAATGGGAAGTACCAGAGTCTCTACATTATTTCAAAGTGAAAGAGAGCCTTATTTCCATAGATGGACTATTATTGATGTCTGATAAAGTCGTAGTGCCCCAGTCACTGCGTTTAGAATTAGAAATGTTGAAATTGCTGCATGAGGGTCACATTGGCATTGAAAAAAGCAAAGCTCGTGCGAGACAGATATTATATTGGTCAGGTATTAATTCTGGCATTGAACATCACATCAATGCATGCAGAACAGAATCGGTCTTGGGTGGGCAGCATTTGGAAAACTGAGAGAAACTTTTAAAAGTGAGTTACCCACATGTCTAAAGAGAAAGGTATTCGATCAGTGCGTCCTCCCAGTCTTGACGTACGGATCAGAAACACTTACCTTAACTAAAGCCTCGGCTACCAAACTAAGAGTCACGCAGAGAAGAATGGAGCGGTCAATGTTAGGAATAACTCTGCGAGACAAAATCAGAAACGAAGAAATCAGGAGAAGAACAAAGGTGACTGACGTCATCGAGAGGATAGCCAGGTTGAAGTAGAGATGGGCAGGACACGTAGCCAGAATGACAGATGGGCGATGGACGAAGAGGTTATTGGAATGGAGGCCAAGAGAAGACAAGAGAAGCGTCGGTCGACCGCCTACAAGATGGACTGACGACTTAAGAAAGGTAAATAAAAACTGGATGAGGGCGGCGCAGGATAGATGGGGTTGGAAACGAGGGGAGGAGGCCTATGTTCAGCAGTGGACTTTTGAGGCTGGATGATGATGCAGAACATGTGAGTCGAATGCACACAAGCAACAGAAAGAAACTCTGCAACTGTACCCAATTGCTGAGCGCCCTTGGCAATGCCTAGGCTTAGATATTTTTACATATGCTGGAAATAGCTACCTAGTTATATGTGATTCATTTTCAAATTGGTTAGATCTGCATTTGATAAAAAATAAATCTTCCAAGGCTGTTATTGGGGTATTGGGAAGAGTTTTCTCTGTGTTTGGTTCACCAGATTGTATAACATGTGATAATATACCATTTGATAGTTTGTATTGTAAAAATTTTGCCAGAGAATGGAATTTCAAAATCATCACTAGAAGCCCGAATTATCCACGCTCCAATGGTCTCGCTGAGAAAGGAGTATGAATAGCAAAAAGTATAATTAAAAAATCAGTAAAAGAAGGTGATATTGAAATCTCATTACTTCAATACCGTAACACACCTCTCAAGCACATTGGTTACTCCCCGTCTCAATTGTTACTGAGCAGGATTTGTAAAACTAAAAAAGTACCTATCAGTTCAGAGTTATTGCAACCTAAGTTATGTGAAAATGTGCTTGAGAAGCTGCAACATAGGCGCAATACATATAATAAGTATTATAATAAAAGTGCCAAAGATTTACCACCGTTAACAAATAATACTGATGTTACAATATACAATCATGTTCAGAAGAAGTGGGAACCAGGTCAAATGGTTAGCCAACATTGGACACCAAGGTCCTATATGGTTTTAAATGAAAATGGAGACACAGTCAGACGCAACAGAGTAGATTTAAGAAAATCACTAAATGTGTAAAAAACAGCTTCTGAACATGATACTAAACAATGTAGTCTGTTCTATCCTGATTCAAGTGACCCGTCCCAGTGTGAATTGAATATCTTGCCCACTGAACAAAGAGAGTCTCGTAGAAACCAAAGAGATAGTGTTCATGGATTGCCTCTTGTGGAGCCAGTCTATGAACCATCGCTTAAAACTACTAGGTCGGGTCGCTCCGTAAAACCCCCTGAACGCTTAGATCTATTCGCGATGAAAAACAAAGTAGCTGACCTCTGGTGGAATAAATTTAAACTACTATAAGTGGTATAAACAAACCAGAAAATTGTTGATTTGAATGGAATTTGGTCACTATTAAGAAACTTTTAGTATATTTGAGCATTATGACTACATTAAAATATTTTAAATCAAATCGGTATCGTTTTATTCCTCAATTGAATGTTTGTTTATACCATTTATATCGGCCATTTTCTTGCATTCGACCTGCCCTCTATAGTCCGTTTCAATCGCGAATAAGAGGGAGGATGTAATACATATGGTGCCACTGTTAGGCAACCAACATGACATGAGGCTGTGATGACATAACCTATCATGATAGGCGTCAGACAACATGTAGATGTGTCATGAAAAGTATAACAATAAAAGGTCTTGAATCAAACATAGGGGGCTATGCTGTATCATTTACGTAAACCGATTACGTACGGTAAACTCGAATTACAGGCTGTAATCTTGTGTGTAAAATCGGTATGCTGTATCAATGATATCCAAGGGGTTGCCTACCTTCGTATGTAATTTCTTTTAGGTAAACGCACGCGTAAACGTAATTTTAAACTTTTCTAAACAAAAATTACTTGCCGTTTAGTTTGGTTATGTGAAAATGTTTATGTTATATTAATAAATATTGTTATTTTTATTTGTGAAACCAAGTTGTTTGTGTGATAGACTTGTATTTGATTTTTAGTTTAATTGGTTTAGTGTTTAATTTTTAAGTGATTTTTTAGTTGTTTAGTACTTCAATATAATATATCATAAAATGAATTTTTGGTTTTGTTCTAAATAGCTTTCACTATTTCCTACTAATTACTAACACTACATCATCAGGATACAGTAAGTACCAGGGAATGTAAAGTTGTACTCACAACGAAGCGCCAACCCTCACTCCCTGGTATCCCTCGTACCATATCATGGATCGCCCGATGCATTATGTTAAATGCGATGAGATCGTTCACGAAAATGAAGAGTAGTAGGATACTCTGTTCTAGGCGAGGATACCATCCTTTGGTCTCCTTAGTGAGTGCACCCTTACCCTGCTAGGCCTGGATCCCACGTATCAAAAAAAGCTGATTAACAGCAAGCTGAAAATTTGCTAATAGGGCTTTTCATCAATTGTCATTTGTTTCGAGTTCCTGTCATATGTTATATATAATATTAATATAGGGCTTTTCATTCACAGTCATTTGTTTCGAGCTTCTGTCCTGTGTCTCATAATATATCTACATCATACGTTATTGGCATATACCAATGATACAAACCAAAGACATATGACGTAGATATATTAATATAATATGACACATGACAGCAGCTCAAAACAAATGACAATCGATGAAAAGCCCTATACACGGATTATACGGCATATGACAGAAGCTCAAAACAAATGACTGTGAATGAAAAGCCCTATAGCTTAATGGTGTCTAGTCAGACAAACTTTGATGTACGCAAACACTGGAAGTTTTAATTGTGGAACAGTTTAAAAATTTGGAACGTTGATTACTAAAACTCCCTTGTATTTTGTCAGACAGAACATCCAATTAATTTGTTACCCTTTCATTAAACTCTCATGCAAAAATCAGACTGATATTACTAACCACCATGATTCCTGTCATTTGACATGTTCTTCTTGTTCCACTCATTAAAATGCCCAGTTGGTGATAAACACCAGTCTGATTTTTGCATGAGAGTAATGAAATGGAAACAAATCAATTGGAAGTTCTGTCCGACAAAATACATAAAACGTTTTCAAAGTCTGATGTTCCAAATTTTTAACTTATTCCACAATTAATACTTCCCCTGTTCCCATACATCAAAGTTTGTCTGACTAGACACTGTTAATCTATTAACAAATAATTTTCAGCTAGCTATTAATCAACTTTTTTTTGGTACGCATTATCCAGGTCTATGCAGTTCCCTTGTTTACTGATCCAAAACTAATGAGTATAAATAAGAACTGAGTACTTACTGTGCCTCTCCCATATTTTCATGAAGTGTCTAAGTAGTTTTATGACTGTAGTTTGTTCATTATTGTATTTTTTTTTTTGGTTTTATAAACGGGTACAAATATACTGCTTCTTCATTCGTTTAGCATTTGTCCAACTTCCATAATTCTATTAAATAAACGTATTAGCCAACTTATTCCTGCCTCTTCTAATGGCTTCCACATTTCCCCAGGAATATCCCGATTCCTTTATTTTTTGAAGTGCTTGAACCACTTCCTCATGGTCAGTGCGAGTTGACAGTAAAATCAAGTAGGAAGTATATATCAGCATGTCTCGCAACAAGGATGGAAAAAATACAGTATGTTTAAGATATACTATGTGAAGACAGACACATGTCTCTGACTCATTAGCTATCATCAGTACAGTATAGCCAAATTAGAATAGGTCTGCGTTAACCTTTCCTTGTTTGAAAAACTCTAAACATTGATTGTTTGAAACATTCCGCATTCCTTTCCTCAGGTAGCTGTAGCTTCCTCCTTGGATGTGTTAGTTGTTGCTCTGGAATCGTTAGGATCTTCTAACATTATTGTCACAAATTGGTTGCATTGCTCCTGTAGTGATCTTTTCCCAAGCTAGCATACACCTCTAGTAGGTATAGCGGTATAGCATACAGAAATGTAGATAAACTGATAATGTTGATTTGTAAACAAAACATCTTCACTAAATGGGTGAAAAAGCTGAATTCTTAGTGTCTGTTATCTGTATTTTGAGGTTGCAGTCATTAAGTTAAGGGGCAGAATAAAAAAAAACTCTGTAGACACATTAACGGACACACTTCACATGTAGTCACATCTTCTTAAGGAGTGACTGCATATGTAGTTGTGTCAGTGAATGTATTAATATCAAGCTTTCGCAAAATTTATTTGTTTCATCAAGTCTAAAATAAATTTATAATTCTTTTCTCAGTAAATACAATGAAATTAAGACAAAAAAGCATTGTATTAAAGAAGCATAAAAACTTACAACATGAGCTTAGTCCATTAAATTTTAAACATTATCACTAAACATAAAAAATATAAGATTGTTAATCTAGTAGTAATTACAATGTTTTATTTAATTTTATATCACAGTAATAGTTTTTGGCACTGAAATATCTCATAAAAACGGATTACTGGTTGTCTCGTAACTGAAGTCACTCTAGATTTAAATTATGTCTTTCTGCCACAGCATTTAAGTACATAAATAACCGATTTACAAAATTCATCTTTTCAAAATATAAACATTAAACTTAAAAACAAGCAAAAAGTTGGGTTAACATGAATTAAATGACAGTCAGGACATGACAGAACCCTAAATAACATGATACGTAATTTTTTTGATACAGCATACCGCTTTATAATACACTTATGTTTTGACGACTGTAATCTGATGTACGTAATTCTGAACTTAACACATGTACGTAATCACTTTACGTAAAGGATACAGCATAGCCCCCATATTCTATTTATTCATCTTTACACCCTGGCAGGTTTACCAGGATATTACAATGCACACCAGTTTAATTTGATTGTCTCCAAGGCAGCTCTTGAGCATAAAATGGTAAAACCCTTTCTTACTAACTTAATTGTTAATAATTTGGTATTTGCCGCTCAAAATAAAAGTGCCCCAGTGATATTTTTATATCTGGTTATCAATCATTTAAAATTATCATCAATGTCCAGTTTATGAATTCAACATGAATGATTAAAGGAAGTTGCAAGAATTCTCCACTATATAGGGCTTTTCATCGATTGTCATTTGTTTCGAGATTCTGTCATGTGTCACATGATATTAATATATCTCCGTCATACGTCTTTGGTTTGTATCTTGGTATATACGCACACTGGTATACAGTGATAAGCACGCTAATAACCGGCAAAATAGCTTAAAAGATGGAAAACATAATACATTGCGAAACAAAAAGAGATGAAACTAATGGAGGTGGAAATTATCGTTATAAACGTATTAATTAACAATACAGTAGGTACAGCTGGTTCCTAAAAAAACTGATACGACTCTTAGTAAGATTTGATCACTTTGAGCAGTGTATGATTGGTTTGACATTATATTATATTTATTATGACAGACAAATAATAAAATAAACAAACAAACAGCCATTTTTTGAGGTTGAAGTTATCTGACAAATTTTAAGATTTGGCAGTGACAGTGACAGTATGTAAATAATAAGTATTTATCCTTCAAAATATAATAAATTAAATATAATTAAACTCATATTAATTATATCACACCTCCTCAAAAGCTTTTTACAAGAACATAGTCAGCGATTTTGATATGACTTAGAGCCAGACTACATCAAGATCGCCTATAAATCGTGCTGGTAATTGCCTTGAAGCGAGACCAAAAACAAAAAGAAGAAGAAGAAGAAGAAAGTACACTGCTCAATTTTTTACAAAATAGGCTTTAAGACTCGTATAAGTTTTTTTTGGAACCAGCTGTACATATTTTCCCACCTTTAGACGTCTGTGGCAGGAGTATTTTATAAAATTCTATTGTCACAGTGACAGTAGTCATACTCCTCTGATACGTCTAAAGGTGGAAAACTATGTAATGTAATGTTATTTTAGACGTTTATAACGATAATTTCCACCTCCACTAGTTCCATCTCTTTTTGTTTCGCAATGTATTATGTTTCCATCTTTTGAGCTATTTTGCCGATTAGCGCGCTCATCACTGTATACCAATAACGTATGACATAGATATATTAATATTATGTATTATGTGACACATGACAGAAGCTCGAAACAAATGACTGTGAATGAAAAGCCCTATTCGCGCACGATCGTTTCTCGTATCCCTTCCAAGTACTTGCACACCGCGAATACATGTCAATATAAAAGTTACATTTTGTTTTTTTTTGCAAAATTCATATTTACGAGCTGTTGCTTACATACAGACCAAATAAATTGCAAAATATTTTTTACTACCTAACCTAACTTGGTTTTGACAAATTTAGGATTAAAAACGCAACTTTACATTAATTATTCTTTATAAACTTCAATAATAACATGTAAGAGAGATAATTATACTTTATTGGAATCAGGGCCGGATTTAAGGGGTTGCAGGCTGGGCAGCTGCCCGAGGCCCCCACATTTCGGGGGCCCCCACAAAGCCCCAAACATAAGAGGTTCACTTAAACAGATATTGGCAGGAGATATAGGAACTCGACAATGTATGACAAGTATAAAATGAAGGAGCGTAGGAGTGATAATATCGTCCCTACCATTTCCAACTATCCAATGTGAAAAATCGGATTTTTCAGATTCGATACCTTGTCCTCGCATTATACGTGATACGTCTTGTTTGTGGCAAATTCTCGTTATTGTAGCTGGATTAGGAGCGCAGGAAATATGCTGTTTAAACTATCGAATATGAACATTTTTCCATTTGGTTGACTGCAAACTGACAAAAATAGTATATTCCATTCGATACTTTTGTTTTGTATAAATATAACTAAAGGTATATTTGTGCAACGCTAAATGGCGAATGTGTCACATTCGTTAGTTTGTGTTGTAATTTATAACAGTTATTCAGTTATAAATCTGTAAACTGTCGAAAATGCTAAACTGCTGAGAAGGACAAAATGCACGTGTTTACAATTGGTGTGAATTTTGTTTCAGTATCGCTTCCAAGAAATTCTTGTGAGGCAGTTTATGATTCCATTTTAACGGATTTTCATTATTTGATTATACAGTTATTCGCTATTGTACATTCGATATTGTGAAACATCGGACCGAAACAAATCTTTGATTAATACAAAAAGCAGGGCCGCGCCGGTTATAAGGGCGGAGAGGGGCGGTGCCCCCGGGCGCCGATCCAAAAAGGCGCCGGGAGGTGCCGAAAAAAAAATTGACAATACCGAAATTACCAGAAATATTAGTAATATTTTGTTATCTTGTAAAATTGAAAATTTACCAATTGTAGGTAGATATAAAAATGGTAGTTATTATTACTTTGATCCCCTAAGTGTACAAACCGTTATTTCTCTCATTAAACTGAACTATTACTCCATTCACTCATGGTAAAATATTGCAAAACCTCTGAATTTTAAAGAACAGCTTGGATTAACATGAAATTTGGCATACACATAGCTAACATGTCAAAGAAGAAAATAATATTGTGTCGACGTGTGCTTTTGCCCTAGGGGAGTACCACCCCTTCACGGGGGTGAAAAAATATACGTTCAAAATAAGTCCGGAAGTGGATAAACTGACGAATTGTAAGTAACTATAAAGTTAAGTTGTTCTATAAAGTTTTTGTATTACTTAAGTCAATATCTACTTTTTGAATTATTTACGAGTGAATAATAATATGTTCATTAAAAAAAACACGTGGTCAGACGGTTTTTCGCAAATAACTCAAAAAGTAAGTATTTTGCTGAAAATATATTCTTAGGAAAATTTTTGAAAATAGGCATTTCCTTCAAAATTTCAAATTATTATTTTTTTTAAACCAATTTTTTTCACAAATAATCACTTCGAAATGATGAAACTTCCAGATCATATAAATACTTATACATACATAAGTGAAATAAATTGTAAAGCTGTAACGATTAATTTCATTTGGGATACTAATTAAGCGGAGATTTTTACGATATTTTTACCAAAAAAAAAAGGACCAACTTTATTTTCAGCGTTACTGGCTTACTTTTGCTGCTAGAAACTTTTTTAAAAAACGAAAATAAGCTTTTTCTAAAGACTTCAAAAAAGTTATAACGAGTTTTTCCCGAAACGATACAGCGGTAGACAGGCTCGAGAGAGGAAACCTAAAATAGTTCGGTCACTTACTTAGAATGGACGACCAACGATGGCCAAAGAAACTCCTGAAATGGAAACCCCCAGGTAGGAAGAAAAGGGGAAGACCAAGACTATCCTGGAATGACACGATAAGGAAGGCCATGGAACACCGAGATTTGGAAGAGGAAAATGCCCAGGATAGAAATAGATGGCGGTTAGGTGTGGGGATGCGGCGTCAGCCGATATGACACCCCGTATATATTGTTGTGATCTTAATTTTGAAATCTGATGCTGTTCTCAGATGTAATTTATTTTAATTAATTAATTAATAATTATCTCATTAATCAAACAGATCAAATACCAATATAGTGTCAATCTCAGGGCTAAATTATAATATCAATTACTTACTTCCGTGGCTTCAAAATATTTCTCAGTGGATTCCTAATCGGGATAGATAAAAGAGAGTAAAATGATACACACATATGAATTTCAATTAGAAATTATAAAATCGTTTATTTTATCTAAATGGTACTCAATGCTTAATATTTTTTATATCTTATCTTCCTATCTTTATTTAATACAACATTTACAAACATGGGAATCTTATTTCTTTTTGTCTCCAAAGTTATTTTATTTAAAATGAACTATTATGATTTATCAGTAACAAATTGATTTAGGTTTGATGAAAATTTTTTAATAATGATTGTGTGCCTCAATTTTCAATGTGGTATTTAATACATAAACCATACATTCATGTCATAACAAAATAGACTGACCTTTACTGATGATTTGACAATGTCTTCACACAAAACACGTTTCCTCCTATCTTGGGTTGCGATCAAACGACTCGTACCAGCTTCCCAGTAAAACCTCTGCTCCTTTCTGAAAACTACGCCTCGTACAGCCCTCGTTCCTGCCGTCTCCTGATTCCGTGTTCTACCTTTTTCAAACACTTCAACAAAACCGGGATACTCTAGACTCAAGGAGTTATATACTATCTCGACTCGGCCTAACATTCGTTCCACTATATCTTACTTTTTAATTTTCAAAAAAAAACAAACTAATTATACCGGCGTTTCACTTTTTTTTGTACACTCTTTTCGAAAACCGGCCTTCGCCTTTCGATCGCCAAAAACATTCTGCCACACATCTCTCGTCCATTCTCCTACTTCCAAATTACCCCTTCCAGCATTCAAAAATCAACCAATCCCAAGCAACCTTCAAGTATCCGTATTTCTCAACACAACTTTCCTTTTTCTAAATATCTTAATGGATTTCAAGAAAAAATAATATTCCCCATTTCAATTTTACTTTCTACATTAATACAACATTTACAAATTTAATGACCTATTATCTTAATCACTAGAGTATTCGTTAGCGGTGGTTAATGACAAATCCTTCCGCGAACACTTTCTTTGTACACATCACTCTAATTGTTTACTTGAGTCGTATTGTTTCCGCGGTTCGTAAACACTTCTCCGAATCACTCTCTTAAAAGCTATCTACACATAATTTGTTTTATACAGAGTGTTCCAAATTTACATGCCCGTGGTCGAGAAAAATGAAAACCTTTATTTTAATTTGACTTTAATTTCTAATTATAAACTTTTATTTCTTATATCAATTAGGAATATAACAAATCTCCGCCTTTGTATTCGATAAAATTTATCTGCATCTTTAATTAAATTTTCTCGAGGCAAAACCAACTCCTCGTATATTACCTTGCTTTAATCTATGTCTTATACCCTAACTTACTATCTACTTTATGCAGTTCTGTCTTTTATTCGTGATATTTGTATACATCGTGAATATTATAAATTCCTCGGATCTTTTCCGAGTTCCTATGCCTCAACTCATAACTATTTATCCCATCTTCATTATTCACGATGTACGGGCCTTCGAAAACAGGCATTAACTTTGCGCAAATACCCCCAGGAAGATTTGATACTCGTAATGCCCTCACAAGTACTTTTTCACCCTTTTGGAAAGTCACTGGTCTTCGTTTTCTATTATGTTCCTGTCTTTGGATATACTTTTCATTGCTTCGCCGCAATCTTCTCTGTACTGTTTCAATCACCTGTTGATATTCCTTTGGCTCTGGGTCTTCCCATGGCCTTATCGGCATTACCCCCTTCATGATGTATTCCGGGGTCTCTTTTGTTACTGTGCTCGGAATGGTATTTAGATACATTTCTATTTCCGCCATTTTCCTGTCCCAGTGGCGATGTTGACCATCCGTCGCAATGCGAAGAAATTTCGTCACTTCCTGTATGAAGCGCTCCGAAGGGTTACTCTGGGGATGCCTGATGCTGACAAAATTTGTCTCTGTTCCCCGTTCTCGAAGTTGTCCCTTGAAACGATCATTTCGGAAATACGTTGCATTGTCTAGTAGAATCTTTTTTGGTGTTCCTACTGTGGCTATAAAATTGCCGATTTTTCTTAATATTTCTTCCCCCTTTGTGGTGCGGCAACTGTATAATTTTACGTATTTTGAAAACACATCCACCATCACCAGAATATGTTTGTTCCTTTTAGTGCTCATAATCAGATCGCTTAACATATCTATTGCTACAATGTCCAATTTGTTCCGGGCTTCAATATTTTTTGCAATATTTTCGTTTTTGAAATTCCTACTCTTATATTTTTGACATACATCGCACTTCTGGGTAATTTCCTTTGCAATGCGGTAATCTTGTCGGCTGATGTAATTTTCCCTAAAAACGAGCCAAACTTTTCTGCTACCGATATGTCCATTGTCCTCATGTAATTTCTTTATTATCTTTTCTGCCAATGTCTGTGTCACTAAATATAGTTCCTTTCCGTCTATTCTCTTAAAATATATGTTATTTTCTACCTCCGCTCTTCTTTTCTCTTTCCTCTAGGTCTTCCTGGTTTGTCCTTATCTCATTTAACGAATATACCCCTTCTTCTTGTATTAATCTATTTAGTCCCACCTGTAGAGTAATTGTTTCCTTTTTTCCGGTGTCCTCATCCCGTGTTAGAGCGTCGGCTATTATGTTGTCTTTTCCTTTTATATATCGGAACTCAAAATCATACTCCTGTAATAATAGAATGCCTCTATGTATTCTATTATTTACTAATCGGTTCTTCATGATATGTACTAAAGCTGCATGGTCTGTTTCGATTGTGAATTTTGCTCCCAATAAGTAAATCCTCAATTAGTGGAGTCAATGAAGGTGGATATGAGTTATTACCTCAGATTTCGTTGAACCTCCATCGATTTTCATAAAAATTGGTGAGTGGTTAAAGGATACCTGAAGGAACAAAGGTGACATAGTGCTAACTTGCGCTTTTTGCATTTTAGGGGTGAAATACACCCCTTTTTTAAAAATTATTTTTTAGATTTCTGAAAGTGCAGTCACTGTAAGTTTTCACTTCCTATTTCGTTGAACCTTCATCGATTTTCATGAAAATCGGTAAGTAGTTAGGGGATACCTCAACAAATAAAAGTTATATAGCATCAACTTGCTCTTTTGCCTTTTAGGAGTGAAATACACCCCTACTTTTTAAATTGTAAAAAATGCAGATTTCCGCATTATGGCGCAAGTAATCTCGTTTAATTAAGAAAAATAAATATTTTTTTTATATTTATGTGCATGAATTACATTTTTTTTTTAATTTTCAAACCTTATAGCAACCAAAAATCCGAAAATTAACAAGTCGAAAATCACGAAAACCTTATTCTTCTATATTTCTGAAAGTGTAGTCACTGAATGTTTTCACCCACGATTTCTTTGAACTTTCATCGATTTTCATGAAAATTGTTGAGTAGTTAGAGGATACCTCAAAAAACAAAAGTAATATGGCACCAAGTTGCGCTTTCTGCATTTTAGGGGTGAAATCCACCTTTTTTTTTAATGATAAAAATGCAGATTTCAGCATTCTGGCTCAAGCAATCTCGTTTAATTAAGTAAAATAAATATTTTTTTTACATTTATGTGCATGATTTATAATTTTTATTAATTTTTCAAACCTTATAGCAACCAAAAATCAGAAAATTAGCAAATTGACAAAAATCAGAAAATTAGCAAATTGACAATCATGAAAAAAAATTATTTTTTTATATTTCCAAAAAGGCAGTCACTGAAGGTTTTCACCCCTGATTTCGTTGAACCTCCATCAATTTTCATGAAAATTGGTAAGTAGTTAGAGCATACCTCAAGAAACAAAAGTGATGTGGTACCAACTTGCGCTTTTATCCTGGGGGTGGATGTTACCCCTTCTCATGGGTGAACACTATTTTATTAAAAATAACCCCATAATTAGATAGAGGAGTAAATTCTAAGCAAACTTTATTTTATCAAGTTTATAAATTTTTTATTTAAATAATGTTTCATAATTTAATAAAATATTATTGGTACAGTAAAACCTGTCAATAACGGCCACTAAAAATAGAAAACAATTGGCCGTTATAGAAATGTGGCCACTAATGCTAGGTTTCCTTTTCCACAAATACATAAAATATAATTGAAAATTTACTTATTTTAGTAATTAAAGCAAATCTAATTAAATATAATTCTACAAACAAACGGAACATACCTTTCATTAGATATCGCAAATCACTTTGGCTGATTTTGTCTGCATATATATTATGTTTGAGGAATCCCTTTTTTTGTGAGACTGGATATAGGACATTTTTCAAGTATGAATTCACATTCATGGTATATCGTTGCTATACAGGGATAATAATCTGTGCAATGTTATGGTACAGGCTACGTTAAATATGAAGTAAATGTGGAAGATATACACTGGTTATTCATTTCAATTTAATTTGATTGTTTTTTAATCGTTTACAATATTTAAAATAATTAAAGATATAAAGTTAGGAATTTCAAAAATAAATTCAGTTCTCACTGGCAGGGTGGGAAATAATAAAGTGCCATACAATAGCATTTCATTACAATGCTCATTACAGGCATTACAGGCTGCTCCGTTTGAGAAAACTCATACTCTCAAACTTTGAGTAAACACTCATTCAGTTTCGACCAACCCTGTATTACCTAAAATTAAACGTTTTGCTAGATTAATAATTTTTAACAATAATAGACTATATTAAAAATCACTTGAACATAAATTGATTTTCTGATGTCAAATCACTACAATTATACAGGGGGTGAATATGTGAATATTACTATGAAATTTGAAAAAAAAACGTAATTATCTTTTAAACTACTTCGTATAACATCACAAAACCTGATATTTTAAGAAATAAAACATAGAGGAGAATCCAAAAATGTAAAAATATACAGGCTGTTCCATTAAACAAAAGATAGTTTTGTTTCACCCTGTCAATATGGGTGGCCCTGTATATTTGGAAATGTATTTAAATTCTGATATTATCTATGCCCCAATCTCACCTAAATAAACTTTTTTCGTATCTCCTACAACAAACGACTAATTGGACTTCCCACAACCTGTATACATACAAAATCTCCGCTATAAAATTTTTTCAAAGAAAATGTTATTGTTTTTTTTTTAAATAACTCCGTTAATTTTTAAAATATGAGAATTATCCAAAAACTATTACAAAGCTAAGTAAAAGGTCTATAACACTGTATTAAACATAATTTTGTAAATCCTTTATTTTTTTTAAATACAAGGTGAAAGGGCCCCGGTTACATGGTTCTCGCAGTAAAATTTAGGTTTTAAATGTTTCTATCTCGGTTATTTTTTGTCATAAAAAATATTAAAAAAAGAAAAAGCTTAAATAAAGTTAAAACTAAAATTTTGTTCTCTACCATATTTTAAGTATATCGAGTATTTTTGGAGTTATTATCAAAAGAAAATGAAATTCACGAAAATTTGAAAAATTCTAATTTTTTTTAATCGTATTTTTTTTCAAAAATATGCATTCTAAACCGGTTAAAATTGTTGAAGTTATTACTTATGTTAAAATAAATAAAGTTTTAAATGGGTTACTATAAATTTTAATTTTTGTGGAAATGACGTAGGTTTCATTTTCCATTCTTCCCTAAAAAATCTGAAAGGGTCCTCTTATTTCCATCATAACTTGCTTAATTTTGATGCTATTGACTTCCTATATAGCTTTTTGATAGTTACCTTTAAGTACTTTATTAAAATGTTTAGTATCTCTATTTAACAAAGTGCATCGTTTTCCTGTTATTTAAGCTTGAATACTAAGATTTGAGTACTCGCGGAAAAAAAATATACATTCAATTGCATATAACTCACTTCGTATATGTAATAAAGGATTTTTCGAATAAGGAGCTTATTTATTTTTATATTATCTTCGATTTTGGTAACAATAACTTTTTTGAAGAAACTTATGGTTTTTGAGTTATTTATGAAAAACTCCTTTAAAACATGGATTTTTTTCAGGAAAAATCAAAACTTTTGATCTTTTATAACTCAAAAACTATTGATTTATTGGAATAACTTTATATAACAAATTTTACTTATAATTTGTCCCTCTATCGATTAGTGGTATTATATTTAATAAAATAATTTCCACCCCCGAGAAGGGGTGGCATCCACCCCCAGGGTGAAAGCGCAAGTTGGCACCATGTCACCTTTGTTTCTTGAGGTATCCTGTACATACGTACCAATTTTCATGAAAATCGATGGAGGTTCAACGAAATCGGAGGTGAAAACCTTCATTGACTCCACTAAATTTGTTTACGCAATATAGTACACTGGCAAACTCCAATTCTGTTACACTATATTTTCTCTCATGTGTTTTAGTCACTCGAGATATAAAACATATCGGCACTTCTTGGTCGTTTTGTATTTGAGACAAAACTCCTACAAATTTTTGTATGGACGCATCAGTTCGGAGTATAAAAGGTATATTATAAATGGGATGATATATTTTCGTTCCTTTTGCGAATTCTCGTTTTAATGTTTTGAAAGCTTCCTCCTGTTCTTCTTTCCAATTCCATTTTATTCCTTTTTTCAGCAATTTTATCAGAGGGATTTCCTTTTGGCTCAAATCGGGAATCAGCTTTTTAAAATAATTAATCGTGCCAAGAAAACCTCTCAATGTTTTCAAATTCGTTGGCCTTGGGTATTCATCTATGAGCTTGACTCTGTCTTCGGCTAATCTTACTGTTTTGGTGTCCAATTTAAAACCCAAATAAATTGATAAAATAATAAAACCCAAATAAAGCATCATTGCATATGCTTTCCTGACGAGAACAAAAGAGTTCGAAATGGTCCATAGAAAGATGGTAATGATCTCTGAATCGAAATTAAATATAATGCCTTTTATCCAAATAAATTACTTCTTTTTGAAAAAATTGACATTTTTCAATGTTTAATTTTAATCCCGCTGTGTCCAATTCCTCCAGAATTATTTTTATGTGTTCCAAATAACTCTGTGTATCTTGTGAAAAAATTAATAAATCATCGATATAATGAACTATGAAATCTTCATGGCGATTTAAAATGGTATGGAGAGCTCGTACAAGTGCTGCACAAGCACTCTGCAATCCAAATGGCACTACCTTAAACCGGTAGACAATACCATCAATTGAAAAAGCGGTGTAGTTTCTACACTTTTCAGCGAGAGGTATCAACCAAAAACTGTGTTTTAAGTCAATTTTAGAAAATATGTGTGACCCCGTAATCCTTCCAAAAATGGCCTCGATGTTTAGAGGTGATTCATATTGTGATACAGTGTGCTGGTTGATATTCCTGGCATCTAAACATAATCTCAATTCTCCATTGCTTTTCTTTACTATCACAATTGGGCTAACATAAGGTGAATCACATCTTTCGATGATTTGATCTTCCAACATCTTATTAATTTCTTCTTTCACCTCTTGTCGATACTTATATGGAATCGGGTAAGTCTTTGATCGAAAATTTTCCTAAGTTTTTAACCTCAAATGAATGTTCGTACTTTTTAGCCACTCTGTTTTCCTCATTGATCAAAGTTTCATAGTTTCTTAACATCAACCGCAATTCTTTTTCTTTTCCTTCTTATCAATTTTTTGTCTTTTTCCTCAGATTCTTCACATATGTTTACCGTGCATTCTGCATCCTCGTTTGCATATACCTCCTCTTCAAATACCACTGTTTCAATCATATTCTTTTCACTTTCATTTGTTATCTTTATTTCTTCTTCTCCTGATCTCGTCTCTTCTTTTGAATCCCAGGTTTTAACTTCTTTTATCTTTGTCTGACCTTTTCTCCTTTTTCTTCTTTGTCCTTGCTTCGTTGCCAAATTCATTTCCACTGTTTGTTCTTTACCTGATTCGTCCGTATTTTGTTTCTCATGTTCCTTGTCCTGTTCTTCTTCTTTTTCTTCTGTTAGTTTCATCGTATTATTTTTAAAATCTATCACTACATGTTTTTCTGCCAATTCGTCAACTCCTACTATCATGTCATGTGACATATGTTTAGCATTATTACACATTGTAGTGCATACATATTCTTACCCAGTCGTACCATTAATCGTATGCCTTTATTTATAGTTGCCAATGTCCGTTTGTTTGCGCCCACTAAATTTACCCTAGGTATTTTGTAAATTAAATTTGTTAAGTTAACTTCTTCTATTAGTTTTCTGTTGACCAGTGTTATTTCAGATCCAGTGTCTATCATAATTTTAATTGGTTTCTCGTTGATAAATCCATCCACAAATTTTAAATTAACTCCATTTTTCTTTTCGTTGTTTCCTCCCAATTTAATAAACTCCTTGGGGTGACAAAAGATTCCTGTTTGTTTTTTTGTTTTTAGTGAGCGCCGTCGTGAAAAGACGCCGGTTGCTCATCGTTGTTTATATTTTCGTCATAATGTCTCTCTCCGTCATATTCTTCTGTCTGGGTATTATTTACCTCTCTTCTATTGTCTCTTGGTCTGTCGGATCTGTTTCGGTTTTCTCGATATCCCTGTTCATTTTGTCTACCATTATTTCTGTTTTCTTGATTTGAGCGTGTGGTGTTTCTATTCTGGTATTCTCGATTTCTGTCCTCATTCCATTGCCTATTTCTTTGTTCATAATTTCCTCTTCCGTTGTCTCTATTTTCGTTTTCCCTTCTGGGATTAAAATCTCGTCTTGTATAGTCCCTCCTATTTTGATTTCTATCTCTGTAATCCTGTGTTTCTCGGGGCCCGTAATCTTCTCACGACCTTCTTGATTTTCTTTCTCTTAAACGTGATTCTCTTATTTGTAGGAATTGGCATAAACTATCTATGTCTTTGTAGTTTTGCAATGTGATATGGTCTTCCAGCGTTTCTTCGAAATGTCTTGCAATCAGTTCGACTAATTGTTCTGATGAATAATTATATTGTAAATGTTTTGCATTATTGTAAATTTGTAAAGCATATGAGATACCCATCCTATCATTGTATTTCCCATTTTGCAATTCCTTGTTAATTTCCAATTGTTGGACTTTTCCCCAGAAATAATTCAAAAATTTTTGTTCAAATTGTTGCCAACTGCCGAATAATTATATTGTAAATGTTTTGCATTATTGTAAATTTGTAAAGCATATGAGATACCCATCCTATCATTGTATTTCCCATTTTGCAATTCCTTGTTAATTTCCAATTGTTGGACTTTTCCCCAGAAATAATTCAAAAATTTTTGTTCAAATTGTTGCCAACTGCCGAATTCTTCTTCTTTGCTATCAAACCATAGGCTTGCTTTATACTTGAGATGGTTTCTGATTGTTTCTTTCGCTGTTTCGAAATTTCCGATGTGCTGTACTTTCTTTTTCAGGCTATTTATGAACGGCACTGGGTGTAATCTTCTTACATCCCCGCCAAACCGTATTTTCACGTCATCTGTGCTATGTATAACCATTTCTCTTCTTTCTCCGACATTTTGTTGAGTACTGATTTCCGCAATTTTTCTTTCGTTTTCTTTGATCTTTCTTTCCACTTCTTCTATGTCTGCTTGAATAGCGTTTTCCAACTTGTTTTCCAAATTTTCTATTTCCTTTTTCTGTCAATTCGTTAACTCCTTTATTTTATTTTGAATTTTCATTTCTTGTTCTTTCATGTGATTTTTAATTTTCATTTCATACTTTTCTATGCGTTCCTCCATTTTCTTGTTGTTCTCTTCTATGGCTTGTTTTGTTTCCTTCTGATTTTCTTGCATTATTCTTTTTGTTTCATCCATTTTCTTTGATGTTTCTTCCTGATTTTCTTGCATTTTATCCATTTTTTGATCCAATTTTTGTTGTGATTCATCCATTTTTTGATCCGATTTTTGTTGTGATTCATCCATTTTTCGTTTTGTTTCTTCCTGATTCTTGTCCATTGTTCGTTTTGCTTCATCCATTTTTTGTGACTGGAGTTGCATAAGTTGTAATATCTTTTCTAATTCTGATAATTCTTTTTTTCCTGTTTCCATGATTGTTGTGTCTAAAATATCTTCTTGGTCTAAATTTTCCTCTTGATCTGAATGTTCTTCTTGTTTTTTGTTGTCTTTGCTTTTGCTTCTTGTCAGAGACATTTGTTTTCAAGAAGTACTATCCCCGCCAAATATGAAATTTGAATAGTCTGTTACCAAGACGAATTTTTCTCACCCAAATTTAATAAATTGTCAATAAATATATCAAATGTAAATATCGATAAATTAAATCAATTATGTCAAATTTGTACCTAAAGATATCTAATACTTTATGTCATCAAATGTAAATATCTCACTTTTTACCACGGGCATATAAATTTCCAACCACCGGCTTTTCTCTTTCTATTCCTTCAAATTTGCCACTAGAAATACTTTTCAATGATTTCCACTTTGGGCGACATGTTGTTGTGATCTTAATTTTGAAATCTGATGCTGTTCTCAGATGTAATTTATTTTAATTAATTAATTAATAATTATCTCATTAATCAAACAGATCAAATACCAATATAGTGTCAATCTCAGGGCTAAATTATAATATCAATTACTTACTTCCGTGGCTTCAAAATATTTCTCAGTGGATTTTTTATCTAAATGGTACTCAATGCTTAATATTTCTTATATCTTATCTTCCTATCTTTATTTAATACAACATTTACAAACATGGGAATCTTATTTCTTTTTGTCTCCAAAGTTATTTTATTTAAAATGAACTATTATGATTTATCAGTAACAAATTGATTTAGGTTTGATGAAAAATTTTTAATAATGATTGTGTGCCTCAATTTTCAATGTGGTATTTAATACATAAACCATACATTCATGTCATAACAAAATAGACTGACCTTTACTGATGATTTGACAATGTCTTCACACAAAACACGTTTCCTCCTATCTTGGGTTGCGATCAAACGACTCGTACCAGCTTCCCAGTAAAACCTCTGCTCCTTTCTGAAAACTACGCCTCGTACAGCCCTCGTTCCTGCCGTCTCCTGATTCCGTGTTCTACCTTTTTCAAACACTTCAACAAAACCGGGATACTCTAGACTCAAGGAGTTATATACTATCTCGACTCGGCCTAACATTCGTTCCACTATATCTTACTTTTTAATTTTCAAAAAAAAACAAACTAACTATACCGGCGTTTCACTTTTTTTTGTACACTCTTCTCGAAAACCGGCCTTCGCCTTTCGATCGCCAAAAACATTCTGCCACACATCTCTCGTCCATTCTCCTACTTCCAAATTACCCCTTCCAGCATTCAAAAATCAACCAATCCCAAGCAACCTTCAATTATCCGTATTTCTCAACACAACTTTCCTTTTTCTAAATATCTTAATGGATTTCAAGAAAAAATAATATTCCCCATTTCAATTTTACTTTCTACATTAATACAACATTTACAAATTTAATGACCTATTATCTTATTCACTAGAGTATTCGTTAGCGGTGGTTAATGACAAATCCTTCCGCGAACACTTTCTTTGTACACATCACTCTAATTGTTTACTTGAGTCGTATTGTTTCCGCGGTTCGTAAACACTTCTCCGAATCACTCTCTTAAAAGCTATCTATACATAATTTGTTTTATACAGAGTGTTCCAAATTTACATGCCCGTGGTCGAGAAAAATGAAAACCTTTATTTTAATTTGACTTTAATTTATAATTATAAACTTTTATTTCTTATATCAATTAGGAATATAACAATATATATATATATATATATATATATATATATATATACGTCTTCATATCAAGGCGAGATCCGACTAAATCGAGGACAACCCGAGATCCACCAATAGGAAATTAATTATTGGAGTATATTGTTCATAAGTATCTTTATAATTAACATATTAATCATGGCACACTTAGAGGGGAAAAGATTTTTGTACTTAAATTTTTCTGATAAATTTACAGCGAAACGAGATCCGTCGCTGAAAAGTAAAGGGGAGGACTTATATACGAAATTTTAGATATTTACCGTTCAACGCGAGATCACACACTGATGCCAGCTCTAAAGAGTATTAGTCGAGCGGTTGGAGCTCGTGTTGTATTGTATATTTCCCACGATATAAAGATATATAATGGGCGTAACTTTTAAGTATCGCTTCTTTTGTGTCTTTAACGTCTACGATTGACCTTTCAGAAAGTCCCTTAGTTTTATTACATACATAAGGGTGTGAAAAAAGAAAAAGAATACTTGACAAATAATAACCATTTAATAATGTAGTCCTGTCGCCAGGGGGGGTACAACGGCCTCGTTAATTCAGATGGACTTACCCAAATTTTTTTTATGTATTTTGACCCGTAGAACACGAATTTTTTGGGTAACAGTTGATCCGGATGTCGATAAGATTGTTATAGACCAAGAACTTGAGGAATCAAATAACAGCGATTTTTGGCAAAACAAAACAATATTTTGTATTTTTTGGGTCATTTTAAGCAAAAAATATTTCTACAAGTTTTTTAGTAGGATGCACAGTTTTCGAGATAAACGCGGTTGAACTTTCAAAAAATCGAAAAACTGCAATTTTTAAACCCGAATAACTTTTGATTAAAAAATAAAATAGCAATTCTGCTTAGCGCCTTTGAAAGTTCAAGTCAAATTATGTCGGTTTTGATTATTTGCATTGCTAAAAATTTATTGTGTTATTGCTAAACAAAGCTACAAACAACTAGTGCGTGAGTGATGTTTCTATGATTTCTCATTTAAAATCGAACGAGTAGGTAGAATAGGTACTAGTGCAATCAAGACTATTTCTACGTTACATGCGTTAAAACGCATGTAAAAGCACGGGAAACCCTACGTGTTTATAGCTTTGTTAAACAATAAAAAAATAAATTTTTACCAATGCAAATAATCAAAACCGATATAATTTGACTTAAACTTTCAAATGCGGTAAGCAGACTTGCTATTTTATTTTTTAATCAAAAGTTATTCGGGTTCAAAAATTGCAATTTTTCGATTTTTTTAAAGTTCAACCGCGTTTATCTCGAAAACTGTGCATCCTACGAAAAAACTTGTAGAAATATTTTTTACTTAAAATGGCCCAAAAAATACAAAATATTGTTTTGTTTTGCCAAAAATCGCTGTTATTTGATTCCTCAAGTTCTTGGTCTATAACAATCTTATCGACATCCGGATCAACTGTTACCCAAAAAATTCGTGTTCTACGGGTCAAAATACATAAAAAAAACTTGAGTAAGTCCATCTGAATTAACGAGGCCGTTGTACCCCCCCTGGCGACAGGACTAATGATAATTATTTGCAATACAATATTTTAAAACTATACATTAATATTCTTAAAAAACACTTACTACGAAACCAAAATGTAATTATTATATTCTTAAATAATACAAATTGTTACAAAATAATTATTTAAATGATTGCTTGTTTTAAAAATACATTACAAGAAAGTAAAATTTTTTATAAATATTATTAAAGTTTAAAAAATAAAATAACTCAATATGTAGAAATTATTATTTGATAGTTAAAAAATGATTTTAAGTAAAATGATTTAAAAGATAAAAAGAAACATACATTATTTTAAGGGTCAACTCCTAATTTCATGAAAATTTGGATTTAGATTCTACCCATCCCCCACTTCAAAGTTGAATTTGTGCCGTTGATTGCTTTTACTTGGAGGGTGAAAAAATATACGTTTAAAATAAGTCCGGAAACAGATCTGACTAAGTTTAAGCAACTTTTGTTCTATAGAGTTTTTTTAACTTAGGTACTAGGTTAATTTAGTAGTAGGTACTAGAGTCACTTGCGACTAAAAATATTTACTTTTCAACAAAAAAAAAACACGTTTTTCGGCGGTTTTTCGCAAATACTCAAAAAGTAAGTATTATATCGAAAAAATATTCTTGGAAAAAATGTAGCATATAAAAAAAACGAAAAATTTTTATATTTTTAGTATATTTTTAGTCTATAGAACCAGCAAAAGTAAATTTGTAGCTCATAAAAAAGACGATATTATCCTTCAAATTCCAAATCAAATATTTTAACGTGATACATAGTACCAAAAAATGAAGCTCTTTTCGGGGAAAACCCATTAAAAATTTTTTTAAAGTGTTAACAGAAAGCTTTATTTTATTTTATAAAAGTTATATACGGGTAGGAGAGACAACGGAACGAATTTTCGAACGTTTAAACAGACGACATCCCAGATTTACCAATTTCTGGACAATTGATCCAAAGGCTGGATTCTAACAACGAAACAGTTGTGGATTTTCAAGTTTTCAATGAGAGTTAGAATGAAAAAACATTAGTGACCTCGAGTATGATGGTTTGGAGAATTTGGCTGGTTATATCTGCCATAAATTGAAGGACTCCAGTATTCAATCCGTAGATGTTTCAACGTACACGTGGGTTGATCATTTGAGTAAGTGTGGTTTATGTAAACCATCAGACACTCTCTTGTCATATATTAAGTAACTGGAGGCAATTTTTCCTTCCACATGAATGGTGATTCCATTTTGGTAACTAAAAATTATTTAGAAAACCTTATGTCCAAAAGTGTAACTGTAGACTGTTCTAACAAAGCGAACAAGTTATTTTTTAGGTCTCGGATGTACTTCCGAATTAAAGAATTAAACAAGTCTCTTAACAACCTGACATTGCGTAAAAGAAAAATTATGAAAACTGCTACATAGTTGCTGTATGTACGTCTATTTCACATGCACAAAATTTAAATAAAGTGCATGGCATGAAAACTGTAAAACTTATTTTTGTCTTTTCCAAGCCTCTTACTTAAATCTGATGAAATACATTATTTAAAAAGTAAAAAATTTTGTTTTTTTATCAATCCATTAAATTTATGGTTTTATTTTGGGGCTTTTCTTCCCCTTGGTAAAAATTATATTAACTAATGTGTAGGCCACTAATCAATTTTTGCCAACTAACGAAATATAATAATTTTAGTAGATATCGATTATATGAATATTTTTATTTTCCGGATACCAATATAATCAAGAAACTGGGTACTTTACAAATAACTGAAAATCAATTTAAATAAAAGTAAATAGTTTAATAATTTTCCTCTAAACTATAAAAATCACTTAGTTTCTTTTAGTCATAATTCATTCATTTGTACTATTCTCAAATTTCATTCGCGTTCGTATTACGAACGCATAGACGGGACTATGCTTTACTCTGTTGTTAACGTCATGCACCAATCGGACGAGCTTACGTAACTAGAATATCAGGGTGTGCATATTTCCGGGTCCCGGTGAATTCGTATCTATTTTAGTTCCCATCCTAATTACAGACCAACTGGCAACTCTGGTGCGCAGGTAATTTTTAAATAACCCATTAACTACCGGTGAATTGGTAACTTTCATTTTTTAAGTATTGTTGATAATCTAATATCGGTATTCCAGGTATTTAGCGCTGCACTCCTAGAAAATGGAAAAAATGTCACAGGAAGTGAAACCGATGATGAAACGAAACGCAAAAGAGAAAACTTGGATGATTGTTTTAATAGAAGTAAAATTAAAAAACGGTCACCAAGCAAAGCAGGCAACGAAAACAAGGAAGACATGGAAAATGTTATGATTACAATAATGAAAGAGCTAATGAATAAAAACGATGAAATGCTTCAGGAAATAAAACAAATAAGGAAAGAATAACAACAAACCAATAAAGAGTTAATGGGTGTAAAAGCAGAGAAACAAAAACTAAAAAAAGAAGTAAAACAGCTACATGAATGAATGGAGCAACTGGAGAAATTTAGCAAAAAGAAAAGCTTGATCGTAACTGGGTTGAAAGTAGAAACAAATGATTATAAGAAATTAAAAGAAGAAATGGAAAATTTCAGAGCCCAAGAGTTGCAAATACAAATAAAACTAAGAAGTGCAAAAAAAATAGGAGAAACAGTATGCGCAATAGAAACAGAAGCCCTCACGGATAAAATGGAAATCCTAAACAAGGAACGTAAACTAAAACAGCATAAAGATCGTATCTATATAAACAACGATTGGACATCGAAAGAAAAAGAAATACAAAAAGAAATAACTAAAATAGCAAAGGACGAAAGAAGCAAAGGTAAGCAAACGAAAATCGGCTACAAGAAATTAATAGTGAATGGCAAAATCTAGATATGGGACGAAGAGAGAGAACAGCTGATAGAAAATTCAAAAAACTAATAAACGAAGAACAGCGGCTGAAATTTGATATTGACATGGCAAAAAAGACTCGGAAATGCAAAAGGTTAACGAAAACAAAATAACGCACACAAAATAAAGAAAGAATCTCAATAAGAAGAAAAGAACAAAACCCATTAGAATGGGCTCTTGGAATATTAGAACCATGCTGGCAGCAGGTAAGATGCAAGAAATAGCTCTTGAAATGAAAAAATACCAACTAGAAATCCTAGCCCTACAGGAAATACGATGGAAGAAAGAAGGAAAAATTGAGAAGAAAAACTTTAGCATGTATTATTCGGGAGAAAACAAACAGGGAACGAATGGTACGGCATTTATGGTGAACAAAAAAATGAGGGAAAAACTGATACAATTCAAAGCAGTTAATGAAAGGATATCTTACATAAGAAAATAAACAAGCCAACATCTCGATAGTCAATTGCTATGCACCCACCGAAGAAGCAAACCAAGAAGATAAAACAGAATTCTAAGACATCCCGTAAGAAACCTGTGAAAATATTCCGAGGAATGACATATTAATAATATTGGGTGATTTCAATGCAAAGATCGGAAAGGAGGACTATAATCGTAATGTAGCTGGCAAAGAAACCATTCATGAAACTACGAATGATAATGGAGGAGAAATCTGCAACCTAGCAGCAGCAACAAAATACATATATAGTTAGTACTGGGCATAAACATAAAAAAGAAAACGAAATAACATGGATGATACCAGGAAGAATGGATGGAAACCAAATAAATCATACTCTAATTTCGAAAAAGTGGACACAAATAGTACAAGACGTAAGGTCATATAGAGGGGCAAATTGAGGCACTGACCACATATTGTTGATAGCAAAACTTAAGATGAAAATAATCAAAGCAAATAATCATAAGGAAGGAAAAAGGAGGAAATGGAATATAGCCAATCTGAAAACGCAAGAAACAAAGCAACAATATACAGAACAACTGGAACAGAAATTGGGTCAGTACGAGCACATAGAAATAGAAGGAGAATGGAAAAACATAAAGAACAGCATAATAGAGACAGCAGAACAAATAATAGGATTCCAAAAAAACAAAGAATCGAAAGAATGGTTTGATGAGGAATGTCACCAAAAAAGTCAACTGAAGCACCTCGCAAGAAACAAATGGCTACAAAGTGCCGAACAGGAACAACTGGACCAATATAGAAAAGAAAAACAAGAAGCATTGAAACTCTATAGAAGAAAGAAGAACACATGGATCTCTGAACAAATGCAAGAATTAGAAACGAATAATAAAGACAACAAGAAATTGTTCGAATAGATAAAACAACAACACAGTACCAAAAAATCTGTCACAAAAATAAACAAAAAAGATTGGGAAAAACATCTCAGGGACCTATACAAAAACGACAATAAGGCATATTCAGAGGATGAGGATATAAGAGATAACAGAGATGAAGAGGAAGTCGCACCTACTTATCAGGAATTCATGGAGGTATTAAAACAACTAAAAGTAAACAAAACGCCAGGGCCAGATGAAATCAACAACGAACTGATCATCAACGGCGGAGAGGAGCTCACGAAGCGAATGCACAAGTTAATGGTTACAATTTGGAAGGACGAAAGCATGCCCATAGAATGGAAAAACGGACACATCGCACCAATCTTTAAGAAAGGAGATCCAACTAAGTGCTGCAACTACAGACCAATTATGCTACTAAATACAACGTATAAGATATTGATCACAATTATAAGAAACCGACTAAATCAATACACAGAAAAAATTATAGGACCATATCAACAGGGTTTTAGAACAATAGATCAAAGGAAGATCAACAATAGATGCAATACACGTACTGACACAAACAATTGAAAAAAGCTATGAACATGACATAGAATTACACATACTATTCATCGACTTCCAACAGGCCTTCCACAGCATATACAGACAACAATTATTAAAAGAAATGAAAAAAATGGAGATACCGGCAAAACTAATAAGACTAACTAGAATGACAATAAAAGACTCAACAGCAAAAGTTAAAACAAATGAGGGCGATACAAATGACATCAAAATAGAACTTGAAGTAAGACCAGGAGACAGTCTGTCAACGACAAACGACACTATTTAATATCGCTCTAGAAGGAGTAATTAGGGACACAGGGCTGAAAAAGACAATTATTCAAAGCTCAACACAGATCATAGGATATGCAGATAAACTGGGACTGGTAGCACGAGATAAAAAAAGACTAGAAGAGGCACTTTTAACCCTGGTAAGAGAAGCAAAGACGAGAGGACTAATAATCAATCAGAATAAAACAAAATATCTTATAAGCACACGAGACAATGTAAACAGAATAGCAGAAATAAAGATAGGTGAAAATACATTCCAGAGAGTAGATTGCTTCAAATACCTGGGGGTGATGGTGGACGGCAAAAACGGAAGGAGTATAGAGATAAACGACAGAATTAAAGCAGGTAATAGAGTATATTGGAAAGATCACCAACTACTCAAGGACAAAAACCTGAGCAAAAAAACAAAATCAAAAATATACACAGCAGCAATCAGATCAGTGATAGCCTATGAAGCAGAAGTAATGTGCTTTACGAAAAAGACGAAGAAAAGTTAAAAATAATTGAGAGAAAAATTATAAAGATACATGGCCCAGTAAAGACAGAAACAGGGGAATATAGAAAGCTGATGAACCATGAAATAATAAATATAAATAAAGGAGAAGATATAGTAAAATTCATTAAAGCACAAAGCCTCAGATGGTTTGGGCACACAGAAAGAAGAGGGGTAGAAGAACTGATCAGGAAGATAATGAACTGGAAACCAGTAAAAAATAGACCAAGAGGAAGACCAAAAATTAGATGGGAAGATCAACTGCTAGACGATATATCAAATATGGAAATTGCAAACTGGAGAGAAAAGATTCAGGACCGGAGAGAGAGGAAGAAGATAGTAGAGAGGGCAAAAAAACATCACAACCTATGAACTAAGACCTAAAGGAAAAGCGGACTAATTTACCGCGTGAAATGGATTAAAAGAGCTCATATTTGAGCGAACTATACTCTAACAAGAGTGAACGGTCCATATAATAATTCCAGGTATGTACCTGTATAAATTACCCTCCTTGAAGTTGGTGTAAAAGGTATTCACCATTTATGTATTGTCTTTTGGAAGGATTACTAGAGAAAATCCAAATAAATTTTGAAAAAATGGCTGAAATCGCTGAAATTCTTGTAACAGATTCCGTAATGAGTGTACATGGGTGGTAAATGATTTTAAATTTCACTTAAAGAAAGTGCTAAAAAGTCTAAAACATTTATGGTACTGTTCTGCATCTGGTTTCCAGGCAACCTGTTATACCGACGGTTAGTTTTTTAATATTTTGAGTAGTAACTATGTTGGTTATCAACAATTTGATGTCAAAAATGCACATTTTGCCATTTTTTGTCTACCAGTAAGAAGAAAAACATTCAAAACAAAATTTAAGATAACCGCATTATAGAGCATGTAAAACAATTTAAATAAGGTTTTATAAATTTCGCTATACTTAATTGTTGCTTATAAAACTATAAATTAAGTCAGTTTAACGTTAATATAACTTATGTTAAAAATACAACTTATATCTCGATATTACGTGAAATAGCTCAAAGGAATGAGTAAAAATACACGGTTTTTATGACACTCAGTGTAACTACGTAACAATTGTTTTAGTTTCTATATGGACGGAATAACAAAATTTATGTAAATCTGACCAATTTTTTCTCAATTTAATTATTTATTGACAATTTAAATGAAAAATAGCCGATTTTAAGAATTTTCGTCTATAAGTTACAATGTTTTACCAAAAAACTGAAAAAAGAACCGATTAGTTTATTGAAATAGCCTTAAAATGAGTTGAAGTAAAACAGAATTGGAGCTTTGTTTATCAATAAACATTAACTATTCAAATTTATTTCTTACGTTTTAAGCTAACTACCTGAGGTACCCCTAAACCCTAAAAATGTCATCAAAACGACGATTTTGAAGCTTTTCCGACTAGATTAAAGAAGCTATTATCGATTCAAACAAAAGTTGTGTATTTTTAATTCTAAATTTCAACTATTTAATTAAAAATAAAGTGTTTCAGTTGAAAATTCAAAGTTGCTACACCCACCGCTTTCGCAGGCAGAATAAGAACCCTGCTATTGCATAAGTATATAGATTTTGAAAAACCATTCAAAAAGCATTCCAAAGTTTTTTCGATATGCCGTCTAGTTCTCGAGATATTTGACAATCGCCTTTCTGGACAGAGCCCTTAAATAATGTAAACATTCTTATTCAAGCTAGACATAAGCCGAGTGAGAGAGCTGACCGTGAAATTCATTTGCGATGTTTCCAAATTTACCGGATCTCGGGTTGTCCGCAAAATATATATTTACCATATACACAACGGATCGCGCGCGCTGCCCTCTACAGCGGATTTAGTGGAACCACTGCAATATAAAATTCACCAAAAGGGGTGCAAAATGAGGTCCAGACAAAAATCGATTTCCTTGTACCCTAACCATTGTTACATCGAGATGTCACTATATACACGTGAATACAAGGTGAGATCCAAAATCGGATCTCGCCTTGCAAAACGGATCTCATCTTGTATAGCTTATGATACAAACGGATCTCGCCTTGATATGAAGACATATATATATATATATATATATATATATATATATATATATATATATATATATATATATATATATTGATGTGATCTTGATTATTGATATGAGATAATATTCTTATATGTCACTTAATTTAATCAATGTATTAATACTAATCTAATTAATTAACCAGATCACATATCAATATGTTTTCAATCTCAGGGCGAATTATTAATTAATTACTTACTTCCGTGGCTTCTAAATATTTCTTAATGGTTCCTAATCGGGATAGAAAAGAGAAGAGCAAAAAAAATACACATATGGGTTACAATTATAATCAAAATATTTTTTATTTTATTTAAAAGGCAACCAATGCTTAATATTTGCTATTTCTTATTATTCTTAAACATAACATTTACAAATGGGAATCTTATTTCCTTTTGGTTTTCAATTGAAAGTTTTTATTAACATTTAACTATTAGGAGTTATTAGGAACAACTCTATTTAAGTTTGATGAAGCTTTTCTGATATTATTGATTATGTTATTCAATTTTTTATGTGGAATTTAATACGAAAAACCCATACATTCATGTCCAAACAAATGAGACTGACCTTTTCCTGGTGAACTGAAAATGTCCTCACACAAAACCCTTTCCTGCTATCCTTGGCTGCGATCAAACCTCGTCCTGGCTTCCAGTGATGTTCTCCTTTGAAAAACTAGCTCGAATAGCTCTCGTTCCTGCTTTTGTCGTGATGCTGTGTTCTACCTTTTTCGAAACTGCTATCAGCTACCGGGACACTCTGGGCTCAAGGAGGTTCTTTTACTCTCGACCTGGCCTACTTCTCGTTCCACGATAGATACTCCACACTCACGGAACTACACCGGCTTTCTCACTCCTCGAACACTACCGTCTACTACTCGACTTCACTTCTCGACAGCTCAAAACATTCTGATCTCACTTTCTCATCCATTCCCCTACTTTCTAAATATCCCTTCCAGATTCACAAATCAATCTTCCACCACCAACTCTCATTCGTAATATTCCTCAAAACCAATTTTTAATTTTTCTAAATATGCTTAATGGATTTCAAAAGAAAATATTTAATTCCCATTCTAAAATACTTTCTAACTATTTACAAATTTTAATGACCTATTCTCTCTTTCAAATGAGTCTTATTTAGCATAGGCTAATGATCGAAACCTTCCGCGAAAAACGATAATGAACTATCATCTACACTTGCGATCATAAAAAGCGGGTCACTCGATGAATTCTTCAAGTTAGATGTCTCGAATTTTCTAAACCTGTTGTCCGATTTGAGTGATTCTTTTAGTATGTTATAGCCTTATTCTTTAACAATATCGCTATAATAATATTGTTGCTAGACAGGTAAATTGTCATTGTATACCAGGTGTAACAATCATACTGTGTTTATTCCTCGAAGTTCGGAACACCTTGTTGAATGTATTGGCATAGATAAAATATTGAAATTAAAACTCGATTGTAACCTTAGGCTTTCTTAACATTTTCTTTTTTCTTTTATTTGTTTTTGTTCGATAATAAAAAGTTAGGCACGTTAACAACTAACCATGCTCTTCATCAATACAGGGTGTTTCTGAATAAGTGCGACAAACTTTAAGGGTAATTCTGCATGAAAAAATAATGACAGTTTGCTTTATAAACATTTGTCCGCAATTGCTTCGTTTCCGAGATACGGGATGTTTAAGTTTTTCTTACAAACTGACGATTTATTTATTGCTCTAAAGCCCGTAGAGATATGCAAATGAAATTTGGTAGGTTTTAAGAGACAGTTATTGTGGATTCTTTGACATACAATTAATAATTCTACATTCACCATTGGCGTGCATACGGGTATAAACATTTTAGATACATCCCGTATGCACGCCAATGGTGGATATAAAATTCTTAGTTGTATGTCAAAAAATGCGCCATAACTACCTCTTAACACCTATCAAATTTCATTTGCATATCTCAACCGGTTTTAGAGCAATAAATAAATCGTCAGTTTGTAAGAAAAAATTCAACATCCCATATCTCGAAACCGAAGAATTTGCAGCCATACGTTTATAAAGCAAACGGTAATTACTTTTTCATGCAGAATTACCCCTTAAAGTTTGTCGCACTTATTTAGAAACACCCTGTATTGATGAAGAACATGGTTAATTGTTAACGTGCCTAACTTTTTTATTATCCAACATAAACAAATAAAACAGAAAAGAAAATGTTAAGAAAGCCTAAGGCTACAATCGAGTTTTAATTTCAATATTTTATCTATGCTGAAACATTCCACAGGGTGTTCCGCACTTTGAAGAATAAACATAGTATGATTGTTACACCCGGTATACAATGACAATTTACCTGTCTAGCAACAATATTATTATAGCGATATTGTTAAAGAATAAGGCTATAACATACTAAAAAAATCACTCAAATCGGACAACAGGTTTAGAAAATTCGAGACATCTAACTTGAATAACTCATCGAGTGACCCGCTTTTTATGATCACGAGTGTATTTCACTGAGTTTTATTTAGCATAGGCTAATGATCGACCTTCCGAGAAGAACGATAATGGTACGCGTCATTCACTTTGTTTATCTAAGCACATTGTTCCGAGTTTCGTACGCTTATTCTAATCACTTCTTAAAATTAAATATAACAATTTGTTGTATACAGGTTGTTCTAAATTTATATGCCCGAGGTTGAGAAAATTAAAAATATTTTATATTAAAGTGAATTTTGTTTATAATTATCAAATTTTAATTTTTATATCAAATAGAAATATAACAATATATATATATATATATATAACACAAATGGAAAGGATTAATGGGTAAGCAGCTGAAATAACGGAGCCAAGAGTACTCTTTTTTCAATATCAAATATATTTCGGTATTGCCTTTATACCATCATCAGTGATTGCTACAAATGTGTTATAAGTGAGTTGCTTTGTGAAATAATTAAAAATGTTATTAAACTTACAAAGTTGAGATTGCGGCTCTATGGTTAAAATTTTTTTGTAAAAAATCTTCCAAAAGGGGAAACATCAAACATGTTAAAATTGTAAAAACACAAGAAAAAACAAAACATTTAAATGAAAAAAACTGTAACAATGCACATTTAAAAAAATAAATTAAGTTTTAAAATCTTTTTTGAATCTTAAGAAACCAAAACATTAGGTAGGTACAACCAGTACTTTTTTTGTACAAAAAAAACTTGAAATTAAAATGAATTAGCGGTAATCCTAAATGTTATGTTCTATATTCTATGGTAGAAACAAATGATAGCTGACAATGACATAATGAAATTTTGTTTTGTGGTTTTATTCACCCTAACCTAACCTTACTTTTTTTCCACTTAAAAAAAACATAATTCTCAAATGCAGATATTCGAGATGGAAAGAAATACGAAAAAACCTACAGCCTACAGCTTATATGCTTTTGGTTTATTCATATTCATCAGAAACCATGGTGTTACGATGTAGTTTGTTTGTATTGAATTCTTTATCTAAGTGAAGTAAGTGTGAGTAAATCTCACTTAAGTGGCTGATGTCTGATTTTTTGTTTATAGTTAAATCAGTCTCAGAAATAAAAGCCATTTCAAGAAACAACCTTTTAAAATAATTGTTTTCCACTGCTAGAACTTTAGCATCTGTATAGTTCATTTGGTGATCATTTTCATGGACATGCATGGATAAACTACATCTGTCTGGATATCTTCTGGCATCACTTCTGTGCGACGTGATACGATCTTTCAATCGTCTCGAAGAATGGCCTATGTACTGCAGATTGCAATTTGTGCATGGTATACTATACACTATATTTGACATATTGTCTTTCAAAGTTTTGTCTTTAAGTTTTGAGAAAACTGACTTCATTGTTACAGCTGTTTTTGTAGCAAACTTAAAGTCACCAACAGAATTGAAGATTCGTGTCAGTTTTGGTGTTACATTATGTATGTAAGGTAGTGTATAATATTTGGTGGGCATGGATGTTATGGCTACAGTATCAATTTCTTGATCAACAGTGGTACTGTTTACAGGAGAAAGGTTTTGTGTAGTGTTAAGTGTAACCGATGGTGTGCTAAACAAAATTTTCTTCAAAAGAGCTGGTGGATAGCCATTATCTAGGAACAACTGGTATAAGATTTTTAGGTTTTTTTGTTGTAGTGATATATCTGAGATTTGTATGACCCTACATTTCATTTGTTCAACTAAATTTAATTTTATGGAATGTTTATGGTAGGACATATAGTTTAAAAACCTACCTGAGGCCATAGATTTTCTGTACCAGTCTACTACTATTTTGTTATGATTTGAACGTATTAGCTTTGTATCTAAAAATGGGACAGACTGTAATTCATCTTCTACCTCAATAGTGAATTGAATGTAAGGGTCATAGCTATTAAAAACAAAAAGTAGTTCCTCTGTTGAATCTTTAGGTATGGCTAGTATTAAGTCATCAACATATTTCTTTATGAAACTCAGCTTAAACGATAAAACCGGGATGACTATGTCTAGCAAATCGTCCATCACATAATTTGCCAGAATAGGACTGATCTTAGCACCCATGGGAGTGCCCCAACTTTGTTTTATAATTCTTTCTCCATAAGAGAAATAATTATTATTAAATAAAAAAGAAATCAAATCAATAAAGCTACTGATGTCCACCTTACAGTGTCTACTTATATCATTCCAATGTTTATGTACCGATCTAATGCAAGTATCTAAATATATATTGCTGAAAAGTGATACCACATCTAAGCTGACAAGAACGTAGTTGTTAGGTAACATATAACCATTAAAGATTTTATTAACTTCAAAGGAATCTTTTATGAAATAATCATTGTTTTTGTCATATGCTAAGGTTAAAATGTCTGTAACAAAAGAAGATACATTTTCTGTAGGTGAATTTATAGTAGACACTATAGGTCTTATTGACAATGTGGGCTTATGAATTTTCGGTAGAGAATAATATTTTGGAACGATACCATTATATTTTGTAAGATTTTTCTTTGTGACATCATCAATATATTTATTTTTAAATAAGTTTCCAACCAACTTGTTACTTTGTGTTTGTATTGTATTAGTGGGATCAGTTCTTAATTTTGTATAACAACTATCATTGTCTAAGAGCTCATTCGACAATCTTGTATAGTCCACTTTATTCATGACTACAGTGACATTACCTTTATCTGATTTTGTTACTATTAAATCAGGGTGTTCCTTCAAAAACTTCTTTGTTTTACAAAGAAGGCTCTGGAAGTAATTATTGGAATTATTAGTATTCTTAGTAACATAATTAGTCAATATATTAGTAGTTTTAGCTCTAGTAATGGAACGTTTATTTTCATCAGATATTGACGAAGTCACAAGATCTACATCAGCTAAAAGGCTTTTTATAGAAATATCATAATTAACTTTTGGTTCTACAGCAAAGTTGGGGCCTAATGCCAGAAACTGTGTAATGTCATCTGGGATGTTTACACTACTAATATTTTTTATCCAGCCAGGTCTAGTTTTTACATAATTATTATGAGTTTGTTTCTTAAGATTTTCTAATTTGTTTTGTTGTATAGTTTTAGTACTGTGAAATACTTTATTGTATATAATGGCTTGTCTACTTTTAAATTCATTAAAAATTGATTCGTTGCAACTATCAACTATTTCTACCTCAAGTAACTTTAATTCATTTTCATATCTGTGAATTAGTCTATGATTAGATGATATTTCATTATACAGTAATTTTGTACCTAACTTACGCTTTGTTTCTACAATTTTGTGGTTACATTCCATGCCTCGTCCTTCTATAAAAGTTTGTATTGGAGAAACCACCTGATTGATGGCTCTGGGTTGAAGTCCCAAATGTCTGCAATTCAACAGGAACTGTCTACGGTTTCTCTCTCTTGCCAACTTACGGTTAATGTTTGCCCATCTCTTCAGACTTTTTACAGCGAACTCACCAAAACGATTTTTGATGGTGGTAAAGAAACCCATAACTTGAATAAAAATCCAATTTTGATCACAGCTGAACAATATTAAACACAAATGGAAAGGATTAATGGGTAAGCAGCTGAAATAACGGAGCCAAGAGTACTCTTTTTTCAATATCAAATATATTTCGGTATTGCCTTTATACCATCATTGTACATAAACATTGGAATGATATAAGTAGACACTGTAAGATGGACATCAGTAGCTTTATTGATTTGATTTCTTTTTTATTTAATAATAATTATTTCTCTTATGGAGAAAGAATTATAAAACAAAGTTGGGGCACTCCCATGGGTGCTTGGGGCACTCCCATGGGTGCTAAGATCAGTCCTATTCTGGCAAATTATGTGATGGACGATTTGCTAGACATAGTCATCCCGGTTTTATCGTTTAAGCTGAGTTTCATAAAGAAATATGTTGATGACTTAATACTAGCCATACCTAAAGATTCAACAGAGGAACTACTTTTTGTTTTTAATAGCTATGACCCTTACATTCAATTCACTATTGAGGTAGAAGATGAATTACAGTCTGTCCCATTTTTAGATACAAAGCTAATACGTTCAAATCATAACAAAATAGTAGTAGACTGGTACAGAAAATCTATGGCCTCAGGTAGGTTTTTAAACCATATGTCCTACCATAAACATTCCATAAAATTAAATTTAGTTGAACAAATGAAATGTAGGGTCATACAAATCTCAGATATATCACTACAACAAAAAAACCTAAAAATCTTATACCAGTTGTTCCTAGATAATGGCTATCCACCAGCTCTTTTGAAGAAAATTTTGTTTAGCACACCATCGGTTACACTTAACACTACACAAAACCTTTCTCCTGTAAACAGTACCACTGTTGATCAAGAAATTGATACTGTAGCCATAACATCCATGCCCACCAAATATTATACACTACCTTACATACATAATGTAACACCAAAACTGACACGAATCTTCAATTCTGTTGGTGACTTTAAGTTTGCTACAAAAACAGCTGTAACAATGAAGTCAGTTTTCTCAAAACTTAAAGACAAAACTTTGAAAGACAATATGTCAAATATAGTGTATAGTATACCATGCACAAATTGCAATCTGCAGTACATAGGCCACTCTTCGAGACGATTGAAAGATCGTATCACGTCGCACAGAAGTGATGCCAGAAGATATCCAGACAGATGTAGTTTATCCATGCATGTCCATGAAAATGATCACCAAATGAACTATACAGATGCTAAAGTTCTAGCAGTGGAAAACAATTATTTTAAAAGGTTGTTTCTTGAAATGGCTTTTATTTCTGAGACTGATTTAACTATAAACAAAAAATCAGACATCAGCCACTTAAGTGAGATTTACTCACACTTACTTCACTTAGATAAAGAATTCAATACAAACAAACTACATCGTAACACCATGGTTTCTGATGAATATGAATAAACCAAAAGCATATAAGCTGTAGGCTGTAGGTTTTTTCGTATTTCTTTCCGTCTCGAATATCTGCATTTGAGAATTATGTTTTTTTAAGTGGAAAAAAAGTAAGGTTAGGTTAGGGTGAATAAAACCACAAAACAAAATTTCATTATGTCATTGTCAGCTATCATTTGTTTCTACCATAGAATATAGAATATAACATTTAGGATTACCGCTAATTCATTTTAATTTCAAGTTTTTTTTGTACAAAAAAAGTACTGGTTGTACCTACCTAATGTTTTGGTTTCTTAAGATTCAAAAAAGATTTTAAAACTTAATTTATTTTTTTAAATGTGCATTGTTACAGTTTTTTTCATTTAAATGTTTTGTTTTTTCTTGTGTTTTTACAATTTTAACATGTTTGATGTTTCCCCTTTTGGAAGATTTTTTACAAAAAAATTTTAACCATAGAGCCGCAATCTCAACTTTGTAAGTTTAATAACATTTTTAATTATTTCACAAAGCAACTCACTTATAACACATTTGTAGCAATCACTGATGATGGTATAAAGGCAATACCGAAATATATTTGATATTGAAAAAAGAGTACTCTTGGCTCCGTTATTTCAGCTGCTTACCCATTAATCCTTTCCATTTGTGTTTAATATTGTTCAGCTGTGATCAAAATTGGATTTATATATATATATATATATATATATATATATATATATATATATATATATATATATATATATATATAAAATGATGTTGGATAATCGAGTACAAATATAAAAATAAATAAGCAAAATCATTGGCTAATATGATGACCCTTCATCATTTTATATATTTCCAACTAAATTCACATTCACTTTACGAGTATTAGCCAATGATTTTGCTTATTTATTTATATATATATATATATATATATATATATATATATATATATATATGTATTATATTAATTTGGTTTCTTGGGTTTAGGTTCATAAAAGAAGAGATGGCTATGATGTTATGTCATATTTATTCGACGTTTCGGCTGGATATCCATGCCTTTTTCAAGAATTATTATTACATGACTAAAAAAACAATTCATCAACGATATAATACTAAAATTTAATAAAAGATTTTGACTTACCCTGCATGCAAAGTTGGTAGTGAAACAGAAATACATAAATAGATAAATATACGTCACAAAATAAAACAATGGTAAAAAATAGGAATACACCCACTAGTTATTACGTTTAAATTATAATGTGTCAAAATTAGTGTGATATTTTGTCGATGTTTGAAACATCAATTAAATAATTAATTGATTTCGCATCATGGGCGTGCTAAATTTTCTTTTGTATAGTTCAAATTAAGTTAAAATAAATTTGGTTTAAATTTTGGACATCCTTCTTGTCATTTATGGCATTGTTGTTCTTTTTTATTTCTATAGACTCCAGGAGCTCCCTCTTTTTTTTGTTATGTTCGGTTTTTAAGATTTTGGTGTTGTCAAAATCAAATTTATGTTTCTTCTCGTTTTCGTGTTTTGTGAGGGCCGTTGAGTTATTTTTGTCGTATTTGTGCGAACGTATTCTTGAGTTGAGTAGCTGGCTGGTTTGTCCAATGTATACCCCATCGCAATCTGTGCAAGGGATTTCATATACCACGTGCGATTTTAAGGGGTTTTAATTACCCCTCAATTAAAAAAATCGCACGTGGTATATGAAATCCCTTGCACAGATTTCGATGGGGTATACATTGGACAAACCAGCCAGCTACTCAACTCAAGAATACGTTCGCACAAATACGACAAAAATAACTCAACGGCCCTCACAAAACACGAAAACGAGAAGAAACATAAATTTGATTTTGACAACACCAAAATCTTAAAAACCGAACATAACAAAAAAAAGAGGGAGCTCCTGGAGTCTATAGAAATAAAAAAGAACAACAATGCCATAAATGACAAGAAGGATGTCCAAAATTTAAACCAAATTTATTTTAACTTAATTTGAACTATACAAAAGAAAATTTAGCACGCCCATGATGCGAAATCAATTAATTATTTAATTGATGTTTCAAACATCGATAAAACATCACACTAATTTTGACACATTATAATTTAAACGTAATGACTAGTGGGTGTATTCCTATTTTTTACCATTGTTTTATTTTGTGACGTATATTTATCTATTTATGTATTTCTGTTTCACTACCAACTTTGCATGCAGGGTAAGTCAAAATCTTTTATTAAATTTTAGTATTATATCGTTGATGAATTGTTTTTTTAGTCATGTAATAATAATTCTTGAAAAAGGCATGGATATCCAGCCGAAACGTCGAATAAATATGACATAACATCATAGCCATCTCTTCTTTTATGAACCTAAACCCAAGAAACCAAATTAATAAAATATATTAAGGTTCAAGAATCTAACTCAAACTATATATATGTATATATATATATATATATATATATATATATATATATATATATATATATATATATATATATATATATATATATATATATATATATATATGTATATATATAAATAAATAATCAAAATCATTGGCTAATACTCGTAAAGTGAATGTGAATTTAGTTGGAAATATATAAAATGATGAAAGGGTCATCATTCCATACATTTCTGTGCAACTATATACACCGGTGTTTCGGCCTATTTGGGCTTCGTCAGTATAGTGTAGCAAGTTAAAAAGTTGTTTGTAAACTTGTAAAAGGATTACTACAGGAGCAAGGTTACCATTTTTGGTCAGATTGTTAGAAGACCCGCAGTCGCAAGGCTACAACTAACATTGCCAAGGAGGTAAGGCTACCTGAGGAAATGAAAAGCCATAACATTATTAAATAAAATGATGTTGGATAATGGAGTACAAATATAAAAATAAATAATCAAAATCATTGGCTAATACTCGTAAAGTGAATGTGAATTTAGTTGGAAATATATAAAATGATGAAAGGGTCATCATTCCATACATTTCTGTGCAACTATATACACCGGTGTTTCGGCCTATTTGGGCTTCGTCAGTATAGTGTAGCAAGTTAAAAAAGTTGTTTGTAAACTTGTAAAAGGATTACTACAGGAGCAAGGTTACCATTTTTGGTCAGATTGTTAGAAGACCCGCAGTCGCAAGGCTACAACTAACATTGCCAAGGAGGTAAGGCTACCTGAGGAAATGAAAAGCCATAACATTATTAAATAAAATGATGTTGGATAATCGAGTACAAATATAAAAATAAATAATCAAAATCATTGGCTAATACTCGTAAAGTGAATGTGAATTTAGTTGGAAATATATAAAATGATGAAAGGGTCATCATTCATTTGATGACAATCTGACCAAAAATGGTAACCTTGCTCCTGTAGTAATCCTTTTACAAGTTTACAAACAACTTTTTTAACTTGCTACACTATACTGACGAAGCCCAAATAGGCCGAAACACCGGTGTATATAGTTGCACAGAAATGTATGGAATGATGACCCTTTCATCATTTTATATATTTCCAACTAAATTCACATTCACTTTACGAGTATTAGCCAATGATTTTGATTATTTATTTTTATATTTGTACTCGATTATCCAACATCATTTTATTTAATAATGTTATGGCTTTTCATTTCCTCAGGTAGCCTTACCTCCTTGGCAATGTTAGTTGTAGCCTTGCGACTGCGGGTCTTCTAACAATCTGACCAAAAATGGTAACCTTGCTCCTGTAGTAATCCTTTTACAAGTTTACAAACAACTTTTTTAACTTGCTACACTATACTGACGAAGCGCAAATAGGCCGAAACACCGGTGTATATAGTTGCACAGAAATGTATGGAATGATGACCCTTTCATCATTTTATATATTTCCAACTAAATTCACATTCACTTTACGAGTATTAGCCAATGATTTTGATTATTTATTTTTATATTTGTACTCGATTATCCAACATCATTTTATATATATATATATATATATATATATATATATATATATATATATATATGTATATATTGATGTGATCTTTATTATTGATATGAGATAATATTCTTATATGTCATTTAATTTAATCAATGCATTTATAATAATCTAATTAATTTACCAGATCACATATCAATATGTTTTCAATCTCAGGGCTTTTTATAAAATTAATTACTTACTTACGTGGCTTCTAAGTATTTCTCAATGGTTCCTAATCGGGATAGGAAAGAAAAGAGTAAAATAATACACACATATGGGTTACAATTATAATCAAAATATTGTTTATTTTATTTAAATGGCAATCACTGCTTAATATTTGCTATATCTTATTATTCTTAAACATAACATTTACACATGGGAATCTTATTTCCTTTTGGTTTCCAATTGAAAGTTTTTATTAACATTTAACTATTAGGATTTATTAGCAACAATTCTATTTAAGTTTGATGAAGCTTTTCTGATATTATTGATTATGTTCTTCAATTTTAAATGTGGTATTTAATACGAAAAACCCATACATTCATGTCCAAACAAATGAGACTGACCTTTTTCTGGTGAACTGAGAATGTCTTCACACAAGACCCGTTTCCTGCTATCCTTGGCTGCGATCAAAACCTCGTCCTGGCTTCCAGTAATGTTCTCCTTTGAAAACTAGCTCGTATAGCTCCCGTTCCTGCTTCTGTCGTGATGCCGTGTTTCTACCTTTTTCGAAACTGCAATCAGCTACCGGGACACTCTTGGCTCAAGGAGGTTCTTTTACTCTCAACCTGGCCTACCTCTCGTTCCACGATAGATCTCCACACTCACGGAACTACACCGGCTTTCTCACTCTCCGTACACTACCGTCTACTACTGGACTTCACTTCTCGACAGCTCAAAACATTCTGATCTATCTTTTTCATTCATTCCCCTACTTTCTAAATATCCCTTCCAGATTCACAAATCAACCTTCCACCACCAACTCTCATTCGCAGTATTCCTCAAAACCAATTTTTAATCTTTCTAAATATGCTTAATGGATTTCCAAAAAAAATAGTTAATTCCCATTCTAAAATTACTTTCTACTATTTACAAAATTTAATGACCTATTATCTACTTCAACTGAGTCTTATTTAGCATAGGCTAATGATCGAACCTTCCGCGAACACGATAATGACCTATTATATTTCAACTGAGTCTTATTTAGCATAGGCTAATGATCGAACCTTCCGCGAACAACGATAATGGTACGCGCCATTCACTTTGTTTATTCTCGGCGCATTGTCCCGAGTTTCGTAAGCTTCTTCTAATCACTTCTTAAAATTAAACATAACAATTTGTTGTATACAGGTTGTTCTAAATTTATATGCCCGTGGTTGAGAAAATTGAAAATATTTATATTAAATTGAATTTTGTTTATAATTATCAAAATTTAATTTTCATATCAAATAGAAATATAACAAATCCCCGCCTTGTATTCGATAAAATTTATCTGCATTTTTAAATAAATTTTCTCGAGGCAAAACCAACTCCCTGTATATTTCCTTACTTTAATCTACGTCTTATACCCCTTCTTCTTGTATTACTCTAATTAGTCCCACCTGTAGAGTAATTGTTTCCTTATTTTCAGTGTCCTCATCCTGTGTTAGAGTGTCGGCTATTATGTTGTCTTTCCCTTTTTCCCATATCAATCTTCTGTCTTTTTCCTCAGATTTTTCACATACTTTTACCGTGTGTTCTGCATCCTCGTTTTCATATGCCTCCTCTTCAAATGCCACTGTTTCGATCATATCGTTTTCGCTTTCATTTGTTAGCTTTATTTCTTCTTCTCCTGAGCTCATCTCTTCTTTTGAGGAATCCCAGTTTTCTTTTGCTTTTGATACTCTCAATTTTTCTTCTTCTGGGCTCAACTCTTCTTTTGAGGAGCCACAGGTTTCATTTTCTTTTGTCTTTTTCTGACTTTTTCTCCCTTTTCTTCTTTGTCCTTGCTTCGTTGCCAAATTCATTTCCACTGTTTGTTCTTTACCTGATTCGTCCGTATTTTGTTTCTCCTGTTCCTTGTCCTGTTCTTCTTCTTTTTCTTCTGTTAGATTCATCGTATTATTTTTAAAATCTATCACTACATGTTTTTCTGCCAATTCGTCAACTCCTACTATCATGTCATGTGACATGTTTGGCATTATTACACATTGTAGTGCATACATCTTCTTACCCAGTCGTACCATTACTCGTATGCCTTCATTTATAGTTGCCAATGTCCGTTTGTTTGCGCCCACTAAATTTACCCTAGGTATTTTGTAAATTAAATTTGTTAAGTTAACTTCTTCTATTAGTTTTCTGTTGACCAATGTTATTTCAGATCCAGTGTCTATCATAATTTTAATTGGTTTCTCGTTGATAAATCCATCCACAAATTTTAAATTAACTCCATTTTTCTTTTCGTTGTTTCTTGCCAATTTAATAAACTCCTTGGGGTTACAAAAGATTCCTGTTTGATTTTTGGTTTTTAGTGAGCGCCGTCGTGAAAAAACGCCGGTTGCTCATCGTTGTTTATATTTTCGTCATAATGTCTCTCTCCGTCATATTCATCTGTCTGGGTATTATTTACTTCTCTTCTATTTTCTCTTGGTCTGTCGGATCTGTTTCGGTTTTCTCGATATCCCTGTTCATTTTGTCTACCATTATTTCTGTTTTCTTGATTTGCGAGTGTGGTGTTTCTATTCTGGTATTCTCGATTTCTGTCCTCATTCCATTGCCTATTTCTTTGTTCATAATTTCCTCTTCCGTTGTCTCTATTTTCGTTTTCCCTTCTGGGATTAAAATCTCGTCTTGTATAGTCCCTCCTATTTTGATTTCTATCTCTGTAATCCTGTGTTTCTCGGGGCCTGTAATCTTCTCGCGACCTTCTTGATTTTCTTTCTCTTAAACGTGATTCTCTTATTTGTAGGAATTGGCATAAACTATCTATGTCTTTGTAGTTTTGCAATGTGATATGGTCTTCCAGCGTTTCTTCGAAATGTCTTGCAATCAGTTCGACTAATTGTTCCGATGAGTAATTATATTGTAAATGTTTTGCGTTATAGTAAATTTGTAATGCATATGTCCTTTCTGATATACCCATCCTAGCATTGTATTTCCCATTTTGCAATTCCTTGTTAATTTCCAATTGTTGGACTTTTCCCCAGAAATAATTCAAAAATTTTTGTTCAAATTGTTGCCAACTGTCAAATTCTTCTTCTTTGCAATCAAACCATAGGCTTGCTTCATATTTGAGATGGTTTCTGATAGTTTCTTTTGCTGTTTCGAAATTTCCGATGTGTTGTATTTTCTTTTTCAGGCTATTTATGAACGGCACTGGGTGTAATCTTCTTACGTCCCCGCCAAACCTTATCTTTACGTCATCTGTGCTATGTATAACCATTTCTCTTCTTTCTCCTACATTTTGTTGCGTCCGGTTTTCGGTGACTTGTTTTTCTATTTCTGTGATTCTTTTTTCCACTTCTTCTCTGTCTACTTGAATAGCATTTTCCAACTTATTTTCCAAATTTTCTATTTCCTTTTTCTGGCAATTCATTATTTCCTTTATTTTGCTTTTGATTTCTTTAATCTCTGTCTCTTGTTGTCCCATATCGTTCTTGATCATTGTCAAACATCCTTTTACTTCCTTTTCATACTTTCCTATGCGTTCCTCCATTTTCTTGTTGTTCTCTTCTATTGCTTGTTTCATTTTTTGTTGTGTTTCATCCATTTTTTGATCCAATTTTTGTTGTGTTTCATCTATTTTTTGTTGTGTTTCATCCATTTTTTGTTGTGTTTCATCCAT